>NC_053436.1:7278076-7465933 GCF_007990345.1 Gossypium hirsutum | reverse complement strand
AAATCTTACCGGTAAATAGTTTGGATGTTCTTTCATCGAGCTCTCGGTCTCCCAAGTAGCTTCCTCGATCCCGTGTTTGAGCCATAACACTTTACTAGCGAACTCTTTGTTCGCAACTCCTCACTCACAGCTAGATACGCATCGGTTCTTCCTCATAGCTCATGTCGACTTGAATTTCAACCTCTGATGGCTAATTATATGCGATGGATCAGATCGATAGCGTCGAAGCATCGAAACATGAAAGACGTCATGAATCTTTTCAAGCTCCGGGGCAAAATCAATCTATACGCAATCGGACCAACTCGTTCGGAGATTCGTACGGCCAATGAATCTTGGGCTCAACTTGCCCTTACGGCCGAACCTGAGTATCTTTTTCCAAGGTGAAACCTTAAGGAACACTTTGTCTCCCACCTGATACTCGATGTCTTTTCGTTTCAAATCTGCGTACGACTTCTGACGATCCGTGGCTACCTTCAGACTTTCACGGATTACCTTTACTTTCTGTTCAGCATCTTTAATCAAATCAACTCCGAAAATTTTACTTTCACCGAGCTCGGTCCAAAACAATGGTGTACGGCATTTACGACCGTACAAAACCTCGTAAGGTGCCATCTTAATACTTGATTGAAAACTATTGTTGTAAGCGAATTCAATCAAAGGTAAATACCGTTCCCATGAACTACTGAACTCGAGGATGCAACATCTCAACATATCCTCAAGTATCTGAATTATCCGCTCGGATTGACCATCGGTTTGGGGGTGAAAAGCAGTGCTAAAATGCAGCTTGGTACCCAGAGCTTCTTGCAATTTCTTCCAAAATCGTGAGGTGAATCTCGGATCTCTATCCGACACGATAGAAACAGGTACCCCGTGTAATCTCACAATTTTATAAACGTACAATTCAGCTAGTTTATCCAATGAAAAATCCGTACGTACGGGGATGAAATGAGCCGACTTAGTCAGTCTATCAACAACAACCCATATCGCATCCTTCTTACTTGCTGACAAGGGCAGTCCGGACACAAAGTCCATTGTGACTCGATCCCATTTCCACTCGGGTATCATGATCGGCTGGAGTAATCCTGAAGGCACTTGATGTTCCGCTTTCACTTGTTGACGTATTAAACATCTCGAAACAAAGTCGGAGATGTCCCGTTTCATACCATGCCACCAAAATTGACGTTTCAAATCGTTGTACATTTTCGTACTCCCCGGGTGAATTGACATTCCGCTACAATGGGCTTCGTTCAGAATCATCGAAATGAGTTCCGAATTCCTTGGAACACACAAACGATTTCTGAACCTCACACAATCATCATCATCAATTTGAAACTCTGATTCCTCGTTCGGAAAACACTTAGCCCGTTTTGCAACCAATTCATCATCGACTTTTGAGCTTCACGAATTTGGTGAGTCAATAATGGTTTAGCTTTTAATTCAGCTACTAACACATTGTCAGGTAGAACAGACAAATGCACGTTCATCGCTCGTAAAGCAAACAATGACTTCCGGCTTAAGGCGTCCGCAACCACGTTAGCCTTTCCCGGGTGGTAATCAATGACAAGCTCGTAATCTTTCAACAACTCAAGCCAACGTCTTTGTCGCAGATTCAAGTCTCGTTGAGTCATCAAATATTTGAGACTTTTGTGATCCGAAAATACATGGCACTTCTCACCAAACAGATAATGTCGCCATATTTTTAAAGCAAACACGATGGCAGCTAGTTCGAGATCATGGGTCGGATAATTCCTCTCGTGTGGCTTCAATTGTCTCGACGCATAGGCCACGACTCGACCTTCTTGCATCAATACGCAACCCAACCCAAGTAGGGATGCGTCACTATAAATGACAAACTCTTACCTGATTTGGGTTGCACCAAAATTGGAGCTTCAGTCAAATGAGTTTTCAGCTGGTCGAAACTTTTCTGACATTTCTCCGTCCACTCGAACTTAACATCCTTTTGAAGTAGCTTCGTCATTGGTGTGGCTATCATCGAGAAACCTTTCACAAATCGTCGGTAATAACCGGCGAGACCCAAAAAGATCCGAACTTCAGTAATATTTCTCGGAGGTTTCCAGTCAAGTATGGCTAAAATTTTGTTCGGGTCAACTCGAATACCCGACGCGGATACCACATGACCCAAGAAGCTAACCTCTCTTAACCAGAACTCACACTTACTGAACTTAGCATATAACTGCTTATCCCGCAAAATTTGCAGCACTAGCCTCAGATGCTCAGCATGTTCGGTCTCATCTCTTGAATAGACCAAAATGTCATCAATGAACACAACTACGAACCGATCCAAATACGGTCTGAAGATCCGATTCATCAAATCCATAAATACTGCAGGGGCATTAGTGAGCCCAAACGGCATCACTAAGAATTCGTAGTGACCATATCTCGTTCTGAAGGCAGTTTTAGGAATATCTGAATCTCGAATTCGCAACTGATAATAGCCCGATCTCAAATCTATTTTTGAGAACACTGAGGCTCCCTTCAGTTGGTCGAACAAATCATCGATGCGCGGCAACGGATATTTGTTCTTTATCGTCACTTTATTCAGCTGACGATAGTCAATGCACAACCTCATGGTTCCGTCCTTCTTTTTCACGAACAATACTGGTGCACCCCAAGGTGAGAAACTTGGTCGAGCGAAACCTCTATCCGTCAGTTCTTGCAACTGAGCTTTCAACTCCTTTAACTCGGTTGGTGCCATACGATACGGAGCTATCGAAATCGGCGTAGTCCCAGGTACAAGCTCAATACCAAACTCTACCTCCCGAACAGGTGGTAAACCCGGTAATTCTTCCGGAAAAAACATCCGGGTATTCACAAACCACCGGCACAGATTCGGGTTTCTTTTCTAATTCTTTGTCATCAAGTACATACGCAAGGTATGCTTCGCACCCTTTTCTTACATATTTCTGTGCCAACATTGCTGATATTACAGCTGGCATCCCCTCCAAGTCCGCAGACTTAATTCGGACTACTTCGTTATTTGCGCACCTCAAATCAATAGTCTTGCTCTTGCAATTCACAATTGCATCATGCGCGGTCAACCAATCCAAACCAAGGATAACATCAAATTCATCAAACAGCAAAAGCATCAAGTCCGCCGGAAAACAGGAACCTCGAATTTCCAGGGGACATTTCTTACACACTTTGTCGACAAGCACGTAATGACCCAAGGGATTTGACACCCGAATTACGAACTCAGTAGACTCAATAGGTCAAGTCTTACTGGATGCTAAGGTTTCACATATGTAAGAATGAGTAGAACTGGGGTCAATCAAAGTAATTACATTAGTATCAAAGAGAGTGAATGTACCGGTAATAACATCAGGCGAAGAAGCATCCTCGCGGGCACGTATAGCATAAGCTCTAGCAGGCGCACGAGCTTCGGATCTGGTTATATCATCTCTAGATCTGCTCTGACCACCACTAGCATTGCCCGTATTTCCAGATGGTCTACCTCGAGCAGTGGTAGCACCCGGTTTCCCACTCTGATTTTCATTCTGTTCAAACAACCTCGGGCAATCTTTAATGAAGTGGTCAACTGATCCGCACTTGTAACAGGAGCGGTCAGGGAATCTACAACTCCCCGAATGCCATTTACCGCAATATCGACACTTCGTTCTATCTCGACGTTCATTCCCAACACTGGCGACCGAAGTGCCTCGTGTACCCACAGGGGGTCGATCACGATCTCGTCTAAAAAGGCCCGAAGTGCCTCTAAACTGGCCCGCATCATCTCGAAATCTCTTCGATGTCTGTTGAAGAGACCTTCCCGAGGATCTTTTACGAAACTCTCCAGTTCCCTCATCAACTCTTTGCTTTTCTTTTCTAAGCTCTTCGACTTTACAAGCTCGTTCAACAAGTACCACGAACTCTCGTATTTCAAGAACGCCAACGAACATTTTTATATCTTCAATCAGCCCATCCTCGAAGCGTTTACACATAATAGCTTCGGACGAAACACATTCCCGAGCGTATTTGCTAAGTCTAACAAATTTTCGCTCGTAATCAGTAACCGACATGGAGCCTTGCTTAAGCTCAAGAAATTCCTTCCGTTTTTGATCAACAAATCTCTGACTGATATACTTTTTCCGAAACTCAGTTTGGAAAAACTCCCAAGTTACTTGCTCTCGGGGCACAACAGAAGTCAGAGTACTCCACCAATAGTAGGCAGAATCACGTAGCAAGGAGATAGCACACTTTAGGCATTCATCGGGTGTACAAGATAGCTCATCGAGTACCCGGATAGTGTTGTCCAGCCAAAATTCAGCTTGCTCGGCATCATCGCTATCCATAGCCTTAAATTCAGTAGTCCCATGTTTTCGGATTCTGTCAACTGGGGGCTTATTTGACCTTATTTGGTCCGTTACCGGTGGTATTGTAGGTGCGGGGGTAGTATTTGTCGGGAATGGAGGTTGTGGAACAGCCATATTAGTTCGAATGTAGTGGTTGAACCAATCATTCATCACGCTATAGAATGCTTGTCTAGCTTCATCATTCGGATTACTAGCATTAGGTTGAGAGTCTGCCGGCACTGTCCCTTGTGCGGGAGCAGGCGCTACACTCTCAAGATCATCAGCTACCTCTCGGTCACGATCGGGATCCATTACTATAAACACATTTACAATTGTCAGAAATCACCACACTATCAAGTAATCACAAAAAATGGCATGTATAGCTAGACCCAACACATTACGGTAGTCCTAGAATCGACTAAACCGTAGCTCTGATACCAATTTAATGTAACACCCCGAACCCGAGACCGACACCGGAGTCGGACACGAGATGTTAACAAACTTTGAAAAATTTTTCCAGACACTACCCAGTCTGAGTACTAGTCGCTTCAAAAATCATATCTTGAGTTTCACAACTCGAAAATCAGTTTTGTGATTTTTCCCTGAAACTAGACTCATGTCCCCACCTATTATTTTTTTCTAGAATTTTTGGTTGGGCCAATTAGTACAGTTTATTAGTCAAAGTCTCCCATGTTACAGGGGTCGACTACACTGACCTTTTCCCATTACGACTTGGATATCTCTCTGCACAGAGCTTCAATACTGATGCCGTTTGTTTCTATGGAAACTAGACTCAGAGAGGAATCCATACATATATGGTATGACCCCTAATTATCTCTGGTCAATTTATAGTGAATTTCCAAAGTCGGAACAGGGAATCCAGAAACTGTTCTGGCCCTGTTCCACAAGAACCCGAATATCTCTTACTGTACTGTTCATATGATTGTTTCGTTACTTTCATATGAAAGTAGATTCATCAAGGTTCGATTACGTAATTTATTCACTATTTAATTCCACTCCTACGAATTCTTGTGATTTTTCCAATCCACACCACTGCTGCTGTCAGCCTCTGTTTTCAAAGTAAACCTTACCTATTTTCGGGGTTTCATGGACCAACTAGGGCCTTGTCATACATATGCCCACATATGATCATACTTAGCCATTCCAATGGCTGATCATTTGCTCAACACTTCCATTCCAACTATAGTTACATCATGAAACCATCTATACATTCATAAACACGAATGGTCTAATGCCATACTCCACTTCTACAAGCCATTTTCGCATGGCTGTACACTTATACATTTCATAAAGTACTCGAAAACAACAATGGGTAGTCCTATACATGCCATATCAAAATTCAACCAAAATAGTACCCAAAAGAGCCTTTGATAGTGTGGGCGACTTCGACTTCAAGATCCCGAGTCCGATAGCTGGAGAACCAAAAATCTATAAAACAGAGGAGCAGTGTAACGAGTAAGCAATTTATGCTTAGTAAGTTTTGAGCAAGGAATTCCAGCATAAACAAAGAATAACACACATTTAGCTAAACGGAATATTTCATAATACGCAATTTACCGATATCAAACTTGCTTCACAACATTAACAACCCTTATGTACATACACAATAGACTAACTTAGCCGAAGGCCGGTAGCTCGTTTATCAACTGAGCGAACATTTATTTGTAAGGGCTCGATTAAATTCAACACATACGTAACATATCCCCATATTGGGATGTTTTTCGAGTATTCGCTGGAATTTTACAGCAAGCTCATTCATTACCAAATCACGTACCTTCGGGATTTAACCGGATATAGCTCCTCGTTCAAATGCCTTCGGGACATAGCCCGGTTTTAGTAACTCACACAATGCCTTCGGGACATAACCCGGATTTAATAACTCGCACGAATGCCTTCGGGACTTAACCCGGATTTAGTATCTCGCACAAAGGCCTTTGGGGTTTAACCCGGAATTTGTATCTCGCACAAATGCCTTCGGATCTTAGTCCGGATATATTCACTTAGCACAAAGCCTTCGGGACTTAGCCCGGACAGCATTCAATTAATCATGCACATCTAACAATAATTCATGGCACATTCATATTTCATTTTCATTTGCGAAACTCAAACACAAGGCACATATCGTCCTTGCACATTCGGCTCAATAGCCACACATAGAGCATGATTTAATCACATCGTAATTTAAGCTCTCTTACTCAAGAACTTACCTCGGGTGTTGTCGAACGATTCCGCTAGCTATTCAACCACTTTTTCCTTCCCTTTATCGGATTTATTTCCCCTTTGCTCTTGAGCTTAATTAAACAAATAAATTGATTTCATCATTTAGGCATCAAAAAGATGAACACAAGGCACTTAGCCCATATTTATACATTAGACATTAAAGTCTCATACATGCAAAAATCATGCATCAACACAACATATTAGCTAATTTCTTTCCCCTTGGCCGAATATGCATGTCTATTTTTGGGGTCGATTTCAACACTTAATACACACATATACACACTAGTAAAGCATCCTCCCCCTTTTCATCAATTTAACACATGCATTGCTCATTAACATGCAAAGTTACATTCGGCCTTAGCACACATCTTGCTAGCCGATTCTTCTCCATTTAGCAACCAATGCACATATGTGCTCACACAAAAATGCTAAAAAGGAGGTTCAAGAATCATCAAGCCATCATCACATGCATCATTAACAAGCTTCATATTTTGCATGCAATGGCATTAACACAACCTCCACCTAGGCCGAATCTTAACTCATCCTCATGCCTCATCACCACAACATCAAACACCAACCAAGAATGATGCATCCATGGTCAAGTGCCAATTCCGTCACATAGCAAGATTTAGACCATGGGCTAGGTAGAACTCAAGCTAACAACTAAAACATGCATGCATCTCATGGAACATCATCAAACATACCTTAGCCTAGCTACATGCATGGCCGAATCTCTTCACCTTTCTTCTTCTTTCCTCCTTAAAATTTTTGGCCAAGGATGAACCAAAGGATGAGAAAATTTTTTCTTTGTTTTTCTTTCTAATTTAGGCTAAATGAAGGTGAGAAAAGGATGAACAAAGATCTTCTCCTCTCTTTTCTTTAGCTCACGGCAATGGGGGGGGAAAGAATCAACTACACACTTTTTTTTTTTGTGTATTCGTCATACTCCTTTTCATTATTTACTTTCCATGCCTATTATTTTATTTTTTACCACCCATGATGCACCAACAAAACATGTCTATGACATGTCTTGGCCATCAAACTTGGTCTACCATGCTTGTCATGGCCGGCCACTACTAGTAGGGGGGAATTTGACATGCAAGTCCCCCCTTTGTCCACATGCACTAATAGGTCCTCACACATTGACCTATCACATTTTAGAATTTTCTCACATAAGTCCTATTGACTAAATTCACATGAAATCAACCAAATTGAAGCTTGAAATTTTCACACATTCATAATTACATATTCTAGACAATAAGTATCACATTCAAACATTTCGGTGACTCGGTTTAGCGGTCCCAAAACCACTTCCCGACTAGGGTCAACTTTGGGCTGTCACAGTTATGGGATTTAAAAAATAAAAGAAAAGAATGAAAATGTGATGAAAAAAAAAGGGGCTTCATTCTTGTCTTCTTGGCCGAATTGAAGGAAGGAATAGGGGCAAAGAACTTTCGGCCATTTGAATGTTTAATAAGGTTAGTATATTGTGTTAAAGTTGTGAAATTTTAGCTTGTTTTAGGTTAATTATCATGGTTCTTACTTAGACCATGCTAATTCTTTTTAAAAAACTTTGATGGATGGATGGACCATTCGGCTATGGCTATTAAAGAAGGAATTTGATTATTTCCTTTAAGTTTTGATGGATAAAGAAACAAAAGGTTGTTGATGGAAGAAGTTAATGTGTTAAGAGATTATATGAAACTTATTCATGTTTATATATGTTATATGCATTGAAAATGGTTGATGATTTTGGAAGTGATTAGATTGAATCGGCCATGGTATATCCATAAACCCGATTTATGCTTGTTATGTGGTGGAAATTAAGGGTTAAATGTATGAAATTTGATGTATATTAACTATAGGTAATCACATACGTAAGGTCAAATTTAATTTGGTATATTCAGCCATATAGGTGTATATGTTTGTGATACTATTTTTGTTAACTCTTGATAACCGATTAAGGGAGTAATATTGGCTTATAAGGTTGAGTTGATTCATGATGCTGTATATTAGAATCAAAAATACTCAAGACTAGGTTACCATAATAGCGATAATGCATTCGGCCTTGAAGCATTAATCGAATATGGTTAAGGTTTTGATATTTTGAACAAGGATAATTGTGAAATGGAGTGAAAACCGTTAAATTATACATAAGTATCCAGCAAGAAAATTAAACTACTAAATGTGTTTATTATAGATCAAGACATCAAAGGGAGAGAATCAAGCAAAGGCAAAGAAAAGATCATCGAGTAGCCGAGTTGGAACCGTCTTACCCAACATAAAGTAAGTCATTAAGCATATAGTTGGTATTAATTCAAATGGTCATAACGTTTAAGTAATGATGCTGAATGGAATGAATAAATATATATATGCATGTACGTATGTGGTGATGAAAGTGTTGAATGAAAAGAAAAGAGGTGAGATGTATTGAGTTGTTGATCTCGGCACTAAATGTGCGGGTATAAACATTTATGACCATGAGATTGGCGCTAAGTGTGCGGGTTTAAATTGTGCAGCACTAAGTGTGCGAATTGAATATGTAGCACTAAGTGTGCGAGTTTGACTATGTAGCACTAAGTGTGCGAGTTGACTATGTAGCACTAAGTGTGCGAGTATGATTATGTAGCACTAAGTGTGCGAGTTGATTATATAGCACTGAGTGTGCGGACTTAATAAATATTCTTGAATCATTATGGACACTAAGTGTCCGACACTATTGAGTCAATCACGGATAGCGGATCGGGTAAGTATCTTGAGTTCATGGCTAATAGGTGCTATGTTTATATTTGGAGTTGAGCTTGGTAAGTTGAACCTATGTGACAAATATACTTGAAGTCACGTACATAAGATTTATCGTGGAATGGGTGAAAGGCCGTTTAGTTGTATGATTGTAACGAAAATAAAATGATTTATGAAAATGCCTCGAATATTCTATTGATGAGTATATGGAATGTGAATGCATGATTTGGTATGAGATTGAACCGATAGGTCGGAGGAACTATTGTATGGTTCAGTATGGATGGAGTAACTAGCCTCGTTCCATTTTGTTTCCTCTTGTGATAATGTTATTAATGGATGGTAGTGTATTGCTTATGACTTACTGAGTTATAAACTCACTCGGTGTTTCGTTGTCACCTATTCTAGGTTTCTTGGACTCATCTCCTTTTGCGTGGTCGGGCCGTCATCGAAGTCATCACACCGGATAGCAAGTTTTGGTACTTTCTTCTTAGTTGGCTTAGGAGAACATTTCGGCATGTATAGGCTATTATGTTGTGTTTGAACTTTGGTATGTAATCTTTTAGCCATGCGAAAATGGCATAAATGTTCGGTTGGGTTTGGATTCATAACGTTAGGTCGCAAATCTTGATAATTCGACCTTTTTATGCCATACGTCATGGTTGATTATTTTGGTGTTAAAATTCATGATATGGCAATAGTGTAGTAGGGGGAAGTTTGACAATGATTAGCCTTTGGCATGGTTAGTCATGATCATAATTTGTGATATGCATGATGAATTATTAGTTAGATCAAGGAGTAAACACGAAGTGGGCATAGTTGCTTTCGTAACAGATACTGGCAGCAGCAGTGACA
Source organism: Gossypium hirsutum (assembly GCF_007990345.1). Taxonomy (NCBI): domain Eukaryota; kingdom Viridiplantae; phylum Streptophyta; class Magnoliopsida; order Malvales; family Malvaceae; genus Gossypium; species Gossypium hirsutum. The sequence continues at coordinate 7,455,788 of NC_053436.1, read as the reverse complement.
TGAGATTGAAAAATCACTAAAAATAGTAGGAGTGGAATTAGTTGATGAATAAATTATGTAATCGAAGTTCGATGAGTCTATTTTCATATAGAAGTAACGAAAGGATCATATGGACAGTATGTTAAGAGATAATCAGGTTCTCGTGGGACAGGGCCAGAACGGTTTCTGGATTCCCTGCTCCGACTTTGGAAATTCATTATAAATTAACCAGAGATAATTAGGAGTCATACCATATATGTATAGATTCCTCTCTGAGTCTAGTTTCTATAGAAACAAACGGCATCAGTATGGAAGTTCTGTACAGGGAGATATCCAGGTCGTAATGCGCAAAGGTCAGTGTAGTCGACCCCAGTAACATGGGAGACTTTGACTAATAAACTGTACTAATTGGCCCAACCAAAAATTCTAGAAAAAAATAAGTAGATGGGAATATGAGTTTAGTTTCAGGGAAAATTCACGGAACTGGATTTTGAGTTCCAGAACTCAAGATATGATTTTTAAAGCGACTAGTACGCAGATTGACAGCTTGTCTGGAAAAATTTTAATAAGTGGTTTGAAGTCTGTTAACACCTCGTGTTCGACTCCGGCGACTGCCTCGGGTTCGGGGTGTTACATTTGATTGGTATCAGAGCTATGGTTTAGTCGGTTCTAGGACTACCATAGCACGTATGAGTCTAGCTATACATGCCGAATGTTAATGTTTAACTGTGTGATGACTTCTGACGGTTAAAATTTATGTTTTGATTAGTAAATGGATCCCGGTGTAGAAAGAATCTTAGCGGATGACGTTGAAAGTGTAGGGCTGCTCCTGCACAAGGGACACCGCCTATTGAACCTCAGTCATCTGCGAATAATCAAGGTGAGGGGGCTAAACAAGCCTTCTTTACCATGATGAATGAGTGGGTCGCGCAGTATGCCCGAACCAATCCGGCTGTCCAACAATTCCCGAATTTGAATAATCCATCCCCGAAGCCAGTAATGCCATCAGTTACTGATCCTGTGAGGCTGAGTAAGCCACCTGTAGACTTGATTAGGAAGCGCGGGGCTGAGGAGTTCAGGGCCATAGTTTCTGATGATGCTGAAAGGGCCGAGTTCTGGCTTGATAACACCGTTCGGGTGTTCGATGAACTGTCATGCACACCTGATGAATGTCTAAAGTGTGCTGTATCTTTGTTGCGAGACACAGCCTACTATTGGTGGAGGACCTTGATTTCCATAGTCCCGAACGAACGAGTAACTTGGGACTTCTTTCAGACGGAATTTCGAAAGAAATATATTAGCCAACGGTTCATTGATCAAAAGCATAAGGAATTCTTGGAACTCAAGCAAGGCCGTATGACAGTATCTGAATACGAACATGAATTTGTGAGATTCAGTAGGTATGCCCGGGAGTGTGTAGCTGATGAGGTTGCTATGTGCAAAAGATTCGAAGAAGGATTGAATGAAGATTTAAAGCTACTAATGGGTATTTTGGAAATAAAAGAATTCGTAACACTAGTCGAACAAGCCTGCAAGGCGGAAGAACTTGGAAAGGAGAAGAAGAAGGCTGAATTTGAAGCTAGAGACTATCGTAAAAGATCGACGGGTAAAGCTCCATTCTCAGCTGTAAAGAAGTTCAAGGAGGACACTAATAAGTCGAGGACGACTGCGGGAATTTCCATCAGAGCAAAACCATCGACGGGCTCCCGAGCTACTTCGGTAGCTAGTGTGGGCAATAATCGTCTAGAGAAACCTGAATGTCCCCAATGCGGAAGACGACACCTAGGTTAATGTTGGGGTAAGTCTACTAACAGGGCCTGTTACGGATGCGGTTCGAAGGACCACTTCATTAGAGATTGCACGGAGCTTGATGAGAAGAATAAGATTCAAGGTGCAAGACCTAGTGGAGTGACAACTAGAGGTAGACCACCGAGAATTTTGGGAGGTAGGGGTGGTAGTTAGAGAGGGCCTCTGATACGGCTGTTCGAGCCGAGAACCGTACTCCTGCTAGAGCTTATGCCATCCGCGCACGAGAGGAGGCATCCTCCCCTGACGTCATCACTGGTACCTTCACTCTCTTTGATACTAATGTGATTGCATTGATTGACCCTGGCTCTACTCATTCATATGTATGCGAAACCTTAGCATCCAGTAAGACTCTACCTGTTGAGTCTACTGAGTTCGTAATTCGAGTGTCAAACCCTTGGGTCATGCGTATTGTTGATAAAGTGTGTAAGAGATGCCCCTATAATCGAGATCCTGTTTTCGGCCGATTTGATGTTTTGCCGTTTGACGAATTTGATGTTATTCTTGGTTTGGATTGGTTGACCGCGCATGATGCGGTTGTGAATTGCAAAAGCAAGACTATTGATTTGAGGTGCGCAAATAACGAGATAATCCGAGTTGAGTCTGCGGACTTAAGGGGGTTGCCAGCTGTAATATCAGCAATGTTGGCCCAGAAATATGTGAGAAAAGGGTGCGAAGCATACCTTGCGTATGTACTTGTGACAAAGAGTTAGAAAGAAACCCGAATCTGTGCCGGTGGTTTGTGAATACCCGGATGTTTTTCCTGAAGATTACCGGGTTTCCACCTGTTCGGGAGATAGAGTTTGGTATTGAGCTTGTACCTGGACTACGCCAATTTCGATAGCTCCGTATCGTATGGCACTAACCGAGTTAAAAGAGTTAAATCTCAGTTGCAAGAATTGACGGATAGAGGTTTGCTCGACCAAGTTTCTCACCTTGGGGTGCACCAGTATTGTTCGTGAAAAAGAAGGACGGAACCATGAGGTTGTGCATTGACTATCGTCAACTGAATAAAGTGACGATAAAGAACAAATATCCGTTGCGCGCATCGATGATTTGTTCGACCAACTGAAGGGAGCCTCAGTGTTCTCAAAAATAGATTTGAGATCGGGCTATTATCAGTTGCGAATTCGAGATTCGGACATACCCAAAACTGCTTTCAGAATGAGGTACGGTCACTACGAGTTCTTAGTGATGCCGTTTGGGCTCACTAATGCCCCTGCGTATTTATGGATTTGATGAATCGGATCTTCAGACCATATTTGGATCGGTTCGTAGTTGTGTTCATTGATGACATCTTGGTCTATTCAAGAGATGAGATCGAACATGCTGAACACTTGAGATTATGTTGCAAGTTTTGCGGGATAAGAAGTTATATGCTAAGTTCAGTAAGTGTGAGTTCTGGTTAAGAGAGGTTAGCTTCTTGGGTCATGTGGTATCCACATCGGGTATTCGAGTTGACCCGAACAAAATCTCAGTCATACTTAACTGGAAACCTCCGAGAAATATTACTGAGGTTCGGAGCTTTTTGGGACTCGCCGGTTATTACCGACGATTTGTCAAAGGTTTCTCGATGATAGCCACACCAATGACGAAGCTACTTCAAAAGGATACTAAGTTCGAATGGACGGAGAAATGTCAGAAAGGCTTCGATCAACTGAAAACTCATTTGACTGAAGCTCCAATTTTAGTGCAACCCGAATCAGGCAAAGAGTTTGTCATTTATAGTGACGCATCCCTACTCGGGTTGGGTTGCGTATTGATGCAAGAAGGTCGAGTTGTGGCCTATGCGTCGAGACAATTGAAGCCACGCGAGAGAAATTATCCCACCCATGATCTTGAGCTAGCCGCCATCGTATTTGCTTTGAAAATATGGCGACATTATTTGTTTGGCGAAAAGTGCCATGTATTTTCGGATCACAAAAGTCTCAAATATTTGATGACTCAAAGAGACTTAAATCTGCGACAAAGACGTTGGCTTGAGTTGTTGAAAGATTACGAGCTTGTCATTGATTACCACCCGGGAAAGGCTAATGTGGTTGCGGACGCCTTAAGCCGGAAATCGCTGTTTGCTTTACGAGCAATGAATGTGCACTTGTCTGTTCTACCCGACAATGTGTTAGTAGCTGAATTAAAAGCCAAACCATTATTGATTCATCAAATTCGTGAAGCCCAGAAAGTTGATGATGAATTGGTTGCAAAACGGGCTGAGTGTGTTCCGAACAAGGAATCGGAGTTTCAAATGGATGATGATGATTGTTTGAGGCTCAGAATTCGTTTGTGTGTTCCAAGGAATTCGGAACTTATTTCGATGATTTTGAATGAGGCTCATAGTGGCCGAATGTCTATCCACCCGGGTAGTACTAAAATGTACAACGATCTGAAACGTCAATTTTGGTGGCCGGGCATGAAACGAGACATTTCTGAATTTGTTTTAAGGTGTTTAATATGTCAACAAGTGAAAGCGGAACATCAAGTGCCTTCAGGATTACTTCAGCCAATCATGATACCTGAATGGAAATGGGATCGAGTCACGATGGATTTTGTATCTGGGTTACCATTGTCGACGAGTAAGAAAGATGCGATTTGGGTTGTTGTCGATAGACTGACTAAGTCGGCTCACTTTATCCCTGTATGTACGGATTTTTCATTGGATAAACTAGCCGAATTGTATGTTTCTCAGATTGTGAGATTACATGGAGTACCTATTTCTATCGTGTCGGATAGAGATCCGAGATTCACCTCGCGATTTTGGAAGAAATTGCAAGAAGCTTTGGGTACCAAGCTGCATTTTAGCACCGCTTTTCATCCCCAAACCGATGGTCAATCCGAGCGGATAATTCAGATACTCGAGGATATGCTGAGATGCTGCATCCTTGAGTTTAGTGGTTCATGGGAACGGTATGTACCTTTGATTGAATTCGCTTACAACAATAGTTTTCAATCAAGTATTAAGATGGCACCTTACGAGGCTTTGTACGGTCGTAAATGCCGTACACCATTGTTTTGGACCGAGCTCGGTGAAAGTAAAGTTTCGGAGTTGATTTGATTAAAGATGTCGAACAGAAAGTAAAGGTAATCCGTGAAAGTCTGAAGGCAGCCACAGATCGTCAAAAATCGTATGCGGATCTGAAACGAAAGGACATTGAATATCAGGTGGGAGAGAAAGTGTTCCTTAAAGTTTCGCCTTGGAAAAAGGTACTTAGGTTTGGCCGTAAGGGCAAGTTGAGCCCGAGATTCATTGGGCCGTACGAAATCTCCGAACGAGTGGGGCCAGTTGCGTATAGATTGATTTTGCCCCCTGAGCTTGAAAAGATTCACGATGTCTTTCATGTTTCGATGCTTCGACGCTATCGATCTGATCCATCGCACATAATTAGCCCATCAGAGGTTGAAATTCAAGTCGATATGAGCTACGAAGAAGAACCGATTCGTATCCTAGCTCGTGAAGTGAAAGAGTTGCGAAACAAAAGGGTTCCGTTAGTTAAGGTGTTATGGCTCAAACACGGGATCGAGGAAGCTACTTGGGAAACCGAGAGCTCGATGATAAAATGATACCCAAACCTATTTACCGGTAATATTTTCGGGGACGAAAATTCCTTAAGTGGGGGAGAGTTGTGACAGCCCAAAATTTACCCTAGTCGGGAAGTGGTTTCGGGACCACAAAACCGAGTCATGAAGATAATTAATTGTTATATTCTATGTTTATTATGTGTGTACATGCATATGTGGAAGTTCCATGCCTTAATTTTGCCAATTGCATGAGGAATTATTAAATAGGGATCAATATGAGACATGGTGAAAAATGATAGGTTAATTTTAAAGGGGCTTATTAGTGCATGTCAACACAAAGGTGGACTTGCATGTCAAATTGCCCAATTTTCCTTATAGTGGCCGGCCAAGGTGGGTTGATGATGGGCAAAATATTTGTTGAAATTGATATTGGGTTATGGGATTTAATAAATAAAAGAAAAGAATGAAAATGTGATGAAAAAAAAAAGGGGCTTCATTCTTGTCTTCTTGGCCGAATTGAAGGAAGGAATAGGGGCAAAGAACTTTCGGCCATTTGAATGTTTAATAAGGTTAGTATATTGTGTTAAAGTTGTGAAATTTTAGCTTGTTTTAGGTTAATTATCATGGTTCTTACTTAGACCATGCTAATTTTTTTTTTAAACTTTGATGGATGGATGGACCATTCGGCTATGGCTATTAAAGAAGGAATTTGATTATTTCCTTTAAGTTTTGATGGATAAAGAAACAAAAGGTTGTTGATGGAAGAAGTTAATGTGTTAAGAGATTATATGAAACTTATTCATGTTTATATATGTTATATGCATTGAAAATGGTTGATGATTTTGGAAGTGATTAGATTGAATCGGCCATGGTATATCCATAAACCCGATTTATGCTTGTTATGTGGTGGAAATTAAGGGTTAAATGTATGAAATTTGATGTATATTAACTATAGGTAATCACATACGTAAGGTCAAATTTAATTTGGTATATTCGGCCATATAGGTGTATATGTTTGTGATGCTATTTTTGTTAACTCTTGATAACCGATTAAAGGAGTAATATTGGCTTATAAGGTTGAGTTGATTCATGATGTTGTATATTAGAATCAAAAATACTCAAGACTAGGTTACCATAATAGCGATAATGCATTCGGCCTTGAAGCATTAATCGAATATGGTTAAGGTTTTGATATTTTGAACAAGGATAATTGTGAAATGGAGTGAAAACCGTTAAATTATACATAAGTATCCAACAAGAAAATTAAACTACTAAATGTGTTTATTATAGATCAAGACATCAAAGGGAGAGAATCAAGCAAAGGCAAAGAAAAGATCATCGAGTAGCCGAGTTGGAACCGTCTTACCCAACATAAAGTAAGTCATTAAGCATATAGTTGGTATTAATTCAAATGGTCATAACGTTTATGTAATGATGCTGAATGGAATGAATAAATATATATATGCATGTACGTATGTGATGATGAAAGTGTTGAATGAAAAGAAAAGAGGTGAGATGTATTGAGTTGTTGATCTCGGCACTAAATGTGCGGGTATAAACATTTATGACCATGAGATTGGCGCTAAGTGTGCGGGTTTAAATTGTGCAGCACTAAGTGTGCGAATTGACTATGTAGCACTAAGTGTGCGAGTTTGACTATGTAGCACTAAGTGTGCGAGTTGACTATGTAGCACTAAGTGTGCGAGTTTGATTATGTAGCACTAAGTGTGCGAGTTGATTATATAGCACTGAGTGTGCGGACTTAATATATATTCTTGAATCATTATGGACACTAAGTGTGCGACACTATTGAGTTGATCACGGACAGCGGATCGGGTAAGTATCTTGAGTTCATGGCTAATAGGTGCTATGTTTATATTTGGAGTTGAGCTTGGTAAGTTGAACCTATGTGACAAATATACTTGAAGTCACATACATAAGATTTATCGTGGAATGGGTGAAAGGCCGTTTAGTTGTATGATTGTAACGAAAATAAAATGATTTATGAAAATGCCTCGAATATTCTATTGATGAGTATATGGAATGTGAATGCATGATTTGGTATGAGATTGAACCGATAGGTCGGAGGAACTATGGTATGGTTCGGTATGGATGGAGTAACTAGCCTCGTTCCATTTTGTTTCCTCTTGTGATAATGTTATTAATGGATGGTAGTGTATTGCTTATGACTTACTGAGTTATAAACTCACTCGGTGTTTCCTTGTCACCTATTCTAGGTTTCTTGGACTCGTCTCTTTTTGCGTGGTCGGGCCGTCATCGAAGTCATCACACCGGATAGCAAGTTTTGGTACTTTCTTCTTAGTTGGCTTAGGAGAACATTTCGGCATGTATAGGCTATTATGTTGTGTTTGAACTTTGGTATGTAATCTTTTAGCCATGCGAAAATGGCATAAATGTTCGGTTGGGTTTGGATTCATAACGTTAGGTCGCAAATCTTGATAATTCGACCTTTTTATGCCATACGTCATGGTTGATTATTTTGGTGTTAAAATTCATGATATGGCAATAGTGTAGTAGGGGGAAGTTTGACAATGATTAGCCTTTGGCATGGTTAGTCATGATCATAATTTGTGATATGCATGATGAATTATTAGTTAGATCAAGGAGTAAACACGAAGTGGGCATAGTTGCTTTCGTAACAGATGCTGGCAGCAGCAGTGACATGAGATTGAAAAATCACTAAAAATAGTAGGAGTGGAATTAATTGATGAATAAATTATGTAATCGAAGTTCGATGAGTCTATTTTCATATAGAAGTAACGAAAAGATCATATGGACAGTATGTTAAGAGATAATCAGGTTCTCGTGGGACAGGGCCAGAACGGTTTCTGGATTCCCTGCTCCGACTTTGGAAATTCATTATAAATTAACCAGAGATAATTAGGAGTCATACCATATATGTATAGATTCCTCTCTGAGTCTAGTTTCTATAGAAACAAACGGCATCAGTATGGAAGTTCTGTACAGGGAGATATCCAGGTTGTAATGCGCAAAGGTCAGTGTAGTCGACCCCAGTAACATGGGAGACTTTGACTAATAAACTGTACTAATTGGCTTGACCAAAAATTCTAGAAAAAAATATGTAGATGGGAATATGAGTATAGTTTCAGGGAAAATTCACGGAACTGGATTTTGAGTTCCAGAGCTCAAGATATGATTTTTAAAGCAACTAGTACGCAGATTGACAGCTTGTCTGGAAAAATTTTAATAAGTGGTTTGAAGTCTGTTAACACCTCGTGTTCGACTCCGGCGACGGTCTCGGGTTCGGGGTGTTACAATATATGTCTTAAAATGCCCGAAAAACCTAAAAATCATGATTTTTCGAAGTTTGGTGTGAAATCCTGTGAAAACAACACACTTACCACACACTCGTGTTGGTTACACGGTTATGTGACCAGGTCATCTAGAATGGTCCAGCCAGTGTGGCTCATGTAGTTTGTTCCGATTTTTCAGTTTTCTCTATTAATCATCAAAACATGAATTTAAAGGATTAGGAGCATAAAATTCACAATTAACATCGAATAATCACCTAAAAACGCATTAAGAATAAGGTTAAAACATGTTACTTTTAGCACTTATCAGTTGTGGCCCCCTTCATGTTACATGAGGGGTTTTAGGCCTTTCTCACATTAGATCCAATTACGAGTATTTCTTGGGCCTTTTTTATCCAATACTCTGTAATGTGGTCCAACCTAATTTAGTTTTCTTATTTCCCAAAATAAAATTTAATATTTATATATAAAACAATTTTCTCATCCCTATTTTACCCCCAACAAAATTTTAATGATTTTTCCCTAGTAAAATTTTGATAACATATGTTCAATATCTCACAACTCAACATGTCCACTATGACCAATTGATTTATTTTCATTTTTGGGCTTCAAAACAGTCCAATAACATAGATTCATTCTTCCAATCATTTTTTAAGTAATCCATATAGAATTAAAATTTTTCTTTTTTATTTTTGGAAACCTACATTAATTGCAAAATGATTCTATTTCTCCATTTCGGAGAAAACTATAATCATTCCTGAATGTTTCTCATTTTTATTTTTTTTATTCATTCTGTTCATTTATATTCAAACACGCAATTCATTTCTAGTTTCAACAAGCTAGCGGAGGGACCAATTAGACATATATAGTTGAGGCTCAAATGATTTATAATTAAGTTCCAGATTTTCGCCAAGTAATTATAAACTCATTTAGTCACGAAGTCATTTCACTATAGTATTGTGACTGAGCTCTTCCCAACAACATACCATTAAGAAAGCAACTACTCAGTACTCATCCAATCATCTTGTCATTAGTGTGCTACCCTTACAAGATATTCTTTATCTCTTTGGGATAATATTTGTTCTCCAAATATGATCATATTCTATCTCATGGTAACCGTTACATCTTTCTTTATGAAAATTCAATCACTATAAAATAGTGATCAAGTCATTCATCACAAAGACAGACAACTCGTAGCCATGTTTACTTTTCATCAACCATGTAATGGCATTGAAAGGAAATCATTTACCAATGTTTTGGGCTATGAATTCCACTGTTGTGAATGACACTACATACTACAAAAGTCGTACACCCAAGCACCAGCTGTCGATTCCTTATCTATTTGAACTCAAGTTTTTACTTACATCAAAATGTACGAGTCACGCATACATAGCCCGCCATCCACTCAAGATTCAAGTATGCCACACTATGAACGTCACAAGGGAATAAATCCATAAACAGATTCAGGATCTATTCTGCTTGAGTCCTATCCGATGTACTGTTAGTCCAATCAATCACATCTATGTCTCTATCTTCTGAGAGTCATCAGCTCCGATACTCAAGACAAGGCATCTCCCCAATTAGACTTAATAAGTGACATATTAGTCTTTCAATCGGTTTGCTTATTTTCGATTATACTAAGGACATGTTTAGGTTCGTCTACTGATACAAGTTGTCTTTCCGTACTACGATCCGACCACATAATACCACTTAGTATTAGTTAAACATTTAGACAACCAATGAGTAACATTTGCATCTATTTTGTTTTGCATGCAAAAACCATGTGAGGACAATTATATAAAGTATATTGATGTAATCAATTAATTTGTTTTATTAATCAATTTATTCAAAAAAATACAAGTGTATATTGACGAAAATACTACATCTAGGATACCAAATCCAACAGTATGTCGGATGATAGCTTGTGTTCCATTTGTGGATGCTGTTTGAAAACACGTCTCCATGCAGTAAGAGATTGTTATTTTGCTAAAGTTGTTTGGATAATGGTAGTGCTTATTAATAAGCTTGGCCGATTTCTTTCATACTTCGTTAGATAATTGGCTTGCAGAGCATTTGGGCAATATGGATGGCACTAAGGCTAATGACACAAAATGGGATATAGTATTTGGATTTTTCATTTGGAAAATCTATAAGTGTCAAAATGCTGCTGTGGTCAGGGGTGAAAATCCAAATGCGATGGAGTAGTTGGTTTCACGTGATCAAGGACAGTAGTTGTATACTCAATGAAAAAAAATCTAGTGACTGATCAAGAAAATGAGATAGAAGCCACCCTCAAGATGGAATTTATAAGCTCAACGCTGACGGTGCAGTTCATCGAGGTACAAATATAACTTCTGCAGGTGGGCTGCTAAAAGATTCGAAAGGTGTATGATTGTTTGGTTTTATTTTCAAAAGTATTGGTTGATGTTCAGTTTTGAACTCTGAATTATGGCCATTTATGATGGGATGAAGCTGGCAAGGAATCATGGTATTGGGAAGTTAATTGTTGAGAGTGACAGCTTATCTGCTGTTAATTTAATTATGGAAATGAAAAGAATCGATGTTCCAAATTTGGTCCGGGATATTAGACATATGATGGGTCGAAGCTGAGAAATCAAATTGTAGTACATTTCTTGTATTGCTAATCGGGCTGCAGATATAATATCTAAAACAGCTAGAAATTATAGTCCAAGTTTTTACATCTTTGATCAACCTACTGAGGAAGTTTCTCAAGTACTCTTCCAAGACTTTATAGCGTTTGCTGAAAGCTTTACCATGTAATATTGCTTGATTTTTGTACGTAGCTTCTTTCTTTTTCCTCCAAAATAAAAAAATTTGCACGAAAACTATAATTTGATTAAAAGAAAAAAAGACAAACGAACGAACAATTACAGGCTAAGAACAAAATACTGCAAAGCAAACGTTGTTGAGCCGCCCGTTTTGTAGCCCATTTACTTTGTTATTAATATTAACAGTAATTGATAAGCACTGAGTGTGGCAATGAAACTAACATGGAGCTGAAGTTTGAACTTGTCTGAATTTTTTTTTCTCCCAAAATGTGACCTTTTTTTTAAAAGTTTGATCAAACCCCAATTATGAAAACGGCGCTGGCTGTTTTTGTTTACTTGCTAGCTCCAGCTCCTGCGGATCTGTATTTGTAGCGCATGGCCCAGAAAAGGTAATGCAAGAAATTCAATGTGCTGAGCACGCACATGAGCCAGTAGAATCTGTCGAGATGGTATCGGTTTATTGTATAACCAGACAGCCATGGCGAGTGGCCTGAGTTACCAGTCACGTTGTTTACTATCGATACAATCACTGAGCTTAAATAATACCCCATTGCTAAAGAAGTCCAGGAAAGGGAAGTAGCCAATGATCTCATGCTTGACGGTGCTTCAGTGAAGAAAAATTCTAGTAGCCCTGCCAAGGTGAAAAGATCAGCCGAACCTAAGAACAGATACTGCAAAGCAATCCAGAAAAAGGTGATGGGTAATGGAGCTGTCGAGTCGAGTAGGCCTGAGTCGGTTGCTACTCTTTTTCGTTTGATTTCCACGAGTGCGGCCACTGCCATGGATATTATGGAAAGGAATAAACCGATTCCGATTCGTTGCAAGTGAGTTATGCCCATCTCGGTGTTGGTTACCCTTCGAGCAAATGGGATGATCAAGTGGTCGTAAACTGGGGCTAGGATCATGATGAACACTACAGGGAAAACCGGTAGTGAAGCTGGTGGGATTTTCAATGAACCCAGCTTGGTGTCCATGGAAGCGGCTTGTTCGACCGAGAATGTCGAGAGCTGAGCTAGGCAGCAGTTGAGGGCGATGGTGCAAGCAAATATGGGGAGGATTTTTAGCACGATCTTGACGTCTTCTACTTGGTTCACCGTGCATTGAAGTGCTGGGTGAGCTGGCTTGTACACCACAGCTCTGTTTAGGAATTTAAGGCTTTGGGTTGGGATTTCATCTGTTTGTTTAGCATTTTCTTCTGGTTCTTTGTTGGTTTCAGGTTCAAAAGAAGGGCTTGCAGAGAGGTTCGCAATTGCATTGCTTGAGTTTCTGCTCATGCAACCCTTCAGCATAGCTGCAACCAGTACCTGTAATGAAATGGAAGTATTATAGACCAACATCTATTGGATCAAACCATGGAAAGGGAAAAAAAAGAAGTGTAAATTTACCTTGCAAATGGTTGTAAGTGGGCTGCCAGAGGGTATTTTGTTCCTATAAAAGCCAGAGCCAAAGAAGAAGATTGGGATTGACACCAATATTGCAATGGTGGAGATGGCAAAACCCCACTCCCATCCCTTATTATCTTCAACCCACACAACAAATGTGACAGCAATAAGGGCACCAAATGAGAGACAAAAGACAAAGTAGTTGAAGAAAGTAGATCTTTGCTTCCTTCCTTGTGGAGTGTTTTCATCAAACTGCTCAGCACCATGAGTTGGTAAGGACCCCTTTATCCCTCCAACACCAAGTGCCACTAGATAAAGGCCTATGAACAGCATAGCCGCTTTCCCACCATCAATTTCCTGGCATGGCATAGATGGGGTGGTGGATGGATCACATGTTGGAGGCTTTAAGGAAGGTGTCCAAGCTTGGATGGTAAGAATGATCAAGCCCTGTTTCGATAGCAGCAATTGGTTAGACATATATATATATATATATAGAGAGAGAGAGAGAGAGAGAGAGCATGTACATATATAGTTCCAGCAATGATTTCAAACAACTTATGATGATCATTTTCAAGCATTTCTTTTGTCATTAACTTTTTTAAGGGCACCTATACCAAGACCAAACCAGTTAACCACTTTCCCTATCTGATTTCAACATCCAAAACCAGAAAGCCTAAGAATAGGGTCATTGTATATGGTCCAAACTCATCAAACAGTGGGTCCGTTTGATCTCATATTAAGCCATGCACAAGATTTTGGACTGCGATGCTGAAATTTCAATATGTCATTTATGAAGAAGCTGGGGTGTTGGCTACTTGGCTCTTTCAAAGTTGAGTCAGTAGCCATTCATGCATGTGGTTCATGAACCTGCCCAACATGAGCAACTATACCACTTTTGTACTTTCAGATAAGATCCCATTTGAAGAAAGAAATATGGGAATCGTATCTTAGAGGTAGACAACACTATGTCGTCGAGATAAAAGTGTTATCAAGCACGCTTCGACGATTTGACATTCATATGGCACCTGTCTAGCAAAAGCCATCACCACCTGTTGCGTTGGCTTTATCGTGTGCTTTATTAGATACTATTGAAGATCAATAAGACAAGATAGATGTTACCATCTGTGCTGAAACTGAGAAAACAAAAGCATCCTCTTTTTGCAACACGTACGCCACATAATATTTTTAACCCCCCCCCCCCCTTTTAAGGCCAAGGCGTTGGCTTCCATTGGCTTACGTTCCAGGGGGACCCCAACGCAAACACTGGCCTACTCCACGCCCCCACGTCTGAATTTTGTCACTTTATATAAAATTTGATGCTCTTTTGAAGAATATTTCAAAGCCTTAACCAACATAATCAATAGTTGATGTAAGCTTTTTTTTCATATGATGAAAGATGATAAACAGACCCTTTTATTGGTTTTTGTTTTGTTTTTGGTGTCTGAGAGAAGAAAAAGAGAAATTTATGGGACATTTATCACGAACACCTCGATGGTCGTACCTAAACAGACGGTGTTCCTTGGATCTATATGCCAAAGAGCTTGCGCCTGTGACAGGCCCGTAGGCCTTTAATGCTTCTACACACGGATTTTTGTCTTTATTTTTCTTTTAAAACGGTATCCCATATCTGGTTTCATGCAAAAATAATAATAATAATGCAAGTGACATGCAAACTACGGGAAAAAAACAAGTTTAAGAAACGGTGAAATTAGTACCAGGAATTCGATGAGTGCGCTTATGAGGTAGATGTGGTAAGTGGTGAAGAAAGCATCAGACAAGAAGCCACCAAGGAGAGCCAAAAGGAAAGCAGTGCCCATGAAATTGGTGACATTGTTTGCAGATTTTGATGGAGATAAGTGCATGTACTTTGACAGATACAGCACCAGGTTGCTTGCATTTGCCAAGTAGGCCAAGTTCTCTAGCACTTCCACAGCTACACACAAACACATAGGATTCATCATTAGAACCATATGATAGAAAAAAAGAAAAAGAAGATAAAAATAGCATTTGTGGGAGTAAAGACTAACCCAAGGCAAAGGAAGCAGCAAGCATGCCACCATGTTTGCCCCTTAAAGCAGGCTTGTTCCTCCAATCCACATACCCTTCCCATCTAGTATCCTGATACCCTCCTTCCTATATTAAAAACTCATCATAAAAAAAGAGTTAGTAACTAAGAAATTTCTTTTTGTTTTTCTGTTAGAATGAAACAGAAAGGCAAGAACAAAGAAAAGAAAAAGGGAAAAGGGGAACCCACCATTGCTTTTTTTTGTTTTTGAAGTTGTATAGGATATGAGGTGAGAGAAGTGAAGATTTGAGTTCAAAAGCAAGGGGGCTTGAGTGGTGGTGGGGGGTATTTAAAGAGCATTAGATTCAACTTGGAGGGAGAGAATGGTCTAAAAAGCCATTTAGAAAATGACTTTAATGGATCCCCCTTTAGAACCCCTTTTGCGTTTACTAAGAATTCTTCTTTTCTATTTTGCACTTTCTTATTCAAACAGCCCCCCCCCCCCCTTTTTTCTTAATTCATTAAAAAAGTCAAGACTACGCTATCTCCATGTGAATGCACAGGTTCTTATTATCAAACATTACTTACTATAGGTTACAATTAAATACTAGGTGAGAAGTATCCGATCCTCTTCGAAGTGTTTAAATTATTATAAACAAAATTAATCATTGCAAAGTTTAAAATAAATATAACTTGAACAAAAATAATAGTAAATAAAAATGCGTTAATTAAAACATAATTAAGATAAAGAACACGTAGCAACAACACAACCCTTTGATCTCGGGCCTTTGACTTTTATGAGTTGAGGAATTTATGAAGTAGATAAGGATTGAGCAATGCATATAACCAAAATTCATCTATTTTTTACACAAATAAAATCAATCCATGACGCAATTTGAAAATAAATTATTAAAAGAAGCAATGGCTTTATTTATTTATCATTATTATTACTGAAAGAGAGTATGACCATATATGAGGGATAAAAGGAATAGTGATGAAAGATGCAAATTGAGTCAAAATTTAGCATCATCTTAAGTTATATATCAACTTATAATTTGAATGAAGAAACAACTGAGAGAAATATTATTTATTATATTTACTTATAGTTTTAATGTCTCAAACTTTAATCTCATAAATTTTACTTCTTTTGTTTTTATAATATTATTAATTTTGATTTTATGAGTTATTTTCATTAAAGTGATTTTTTTCTTTAAAAAAACTTTTAACATATAAATTTATTATCGATTTAACTTTATTGATTAAATTTTCATATTATTTTAATTGTGTGATTGAATATATTTTTTTAAAAAAATAGTGTGTGGGACTAATTTATATCAAATTAAGTAAAAAAATTAAATTTCAAATTTTAATACAATAGGGGATTAAAATCATAATTAAACTAGTAGATGGAAATACTTAATCTGTCGATTACTCTTAAAATTTTAAGTACTCTTCACAACATATAGTGACGATGGCCATGTGATATTTATAGTTTGTGCTTTAACATGTTTTTTTTTTTTAGAATTGGCATAATTATTACAACTTTTATTGACAAAAAAAAATTACAATTTTCGGAAATCTTTATATAGTACAAAAACGAGCAATATTGTTTCTATAATATATAGTTTCAAAAACAAGGGTTACTAGGTAAAGTTAATTAAATGATTTGTAATTAGTTAAAATATGACTTGATATTTTTAAATGACGTAATATATTCATTTGATTTGTTGTATTTTAAAATATTAAAATTAATAAATTTAATCAGAAATTGGGTTAAGTTAAAAAGAAACTATTTATACTTTATAAAATTTATTCCAAGTCACATCATATTTTAAATTAATGTAATATTATTTACTTGAGCTTATCTCATTAATTGAACAAATACTTTTTCAAATATTACGAAAATGATATTTTTGCCCATTTTTCTAATGTGTAGGGACATTTTTACTTATTTCAAACATGCGTAAACCTATACATAGGCCCAAAACACACTCATGGACTCAAACATTACGTTCACTGTGTCAATTCTTTAATTACTTGTTTCAAAGAAGTGTTTATAGTTAAGGTTATATGCACCAACGTCAGTGTACATCGTGTGGTAATAAGCTTGATGCTAGGTTTTAAGTAATGTTTTTGGTTTGAATATTGTGAAGGAAGAAAATAAAATTAGGAGAGCTTTATATACTATTTGAAGGTTTAATTTAATTTAATTTCAAATTTAATTGGGATTTAGTATAACTATTAAGTACTAAAAAATAATATTTTAATATTTGAATTAGTGGTTAAATCGATTAACTCTTGATTTTCTGTTCTAGCATTGTTTTTCTTTATTAGTTTTGAGTGGTTAACTCAAAATCAACCCTTGTCTAAAGTCTAAACTGGTATTCCAATCCCATTAAAAAGATATATGCAATAGTGGAATGGGTAAAAAAAAGTCAAAAATTGAGATTTTGAATAAATCTTAGAAATCCAAAAAAAGGGTATGTTTTTCACAAGAGGACTTGGAAGCTGAATGCTTTATCTCAACAACCGAAGTTTTGTTCGTCCAATCCCACGAATTGCCTGTGCCCAAGGCACTTCATATTTAATTCGTAATTACTTTGATCAGTGGATTTGAATTTCAGCAACCCACATCTACACACTGTCTGATATGATACATATGGAATCAGTTCGTGTATCTTGAAATACACTCAAACATTGTGTTTTTTCATGAAATATCGTGGTCCTAAAACGTGTTTTATTTTATGGAGTGGGGAGGAGAAATTTAGTAGACTAAGGACTTAACAATATTAATTAATTAATTAATTAAAATCTGGAAGTCAATGGACAACAGCCATTCACCTGATGAAGGCATCATATGATATACATGTGCAGTTAAATTAATTTAAATGAAAGCCATATTCTTTGTGCACAATCTCCGGTAGCTGACAGCTATAATCCCACGTCAGTTGGAGAAGCATTTCAATTATACCAATAAAAGATTCATTTGCATTAGTTGACCTATAAGTTGTAGTTCGTTAAGGTTGGCATTTTTAAACCCCTCAAACTTAGAAAAAAAGAAAAGATATACATTTAATTGGGTATTTGACTTTTAATCTGCATTCAAGGCCTTCAAATTTTTTGAAAAAGAAAAAGTAATTAATTCCCAAATTTTTTTTGCACTCAATTGGGTATTTGAATTGCCAAAATACATTAAAAGGCTCTTAACCGTTAATTTTAATAATTGATCATTAAAGTTAACCGTCCCTAATTTTTTTCAATTAAAGCCACCACTTGTCACAAGCATGACGGGACATGTGGCAAAAATGATAAAAAATAAAAAAATAAAAATTTATTAAATTTTAATAAAATTTATAAAAATCATAAAAAATTGTAAAGTTTTATACATAAAAATTATAATATATATAAATATAGGAAAAAATTACAAAATTTTATAAATTCGTAAGAATATTATAAAAATGTAAAAAAAATAAAATTCGTAAAAAAATTATAAAAATTATCATACAAAAGAAGCATTTTATAATTTTTCTATAACTTTTATTGATTTCTACTTTTATCATTTTTCGCCACATGTCACACTGTGTTACGACTTGTGATGGCTTTAACTGAAAAAAACTGGCAAAATTAATGGTTAAAGGGCCTTTTTTATGCATTTTACATTTTTTATGACTTTTATAAAATTTTACCATTTTTATATTATTTTATGATTTTATATTTTTATATTTTTTTCTAATTTTTTATATTTTTATTAAAATTTAATAATTTTTATAATATTTATTGATTTTTTAATTATTTTTTGCTACATGTCACGCCGTGATTGTGACATGAGGTGGCTTTAATTGACAAAAATTAAATGCAGTTAACTTTAACAGTCAATTGTTTTATTTTCCTCACTAGAAGAGGACGTTAACCATTTTGGCGGATATCCTCTCTATCAGAGCAGTATCCCTTTTAGTCTAAGTCATCCTTATTTGAGAGTTTGATTTTGAATGAAACAATCTACCACAATTAATAACTTCTTTATACTTAGATTTCCCCCTTTTTTCGGCTATTGAACTTACATCAATGAAAC
Organism: Gossypium hirsutum; assembly: GCF_007990345.1. Lineage (NCBI taxonomy): Eukaryota > Viridiplantae > Streptophyta > Magnoliopsida > Malvales > Malvaceae > Gossypium > Gossypium hirsutum. Next base: position 7,436,949 of record NC_053436.1, on the reverse strand, counting down.
ATAAATATTGATATGCCATCAAGGATTTCATTCATCAACAACATTTTCAACATAACATTCAATACAAGATAAAATTTTCAAAGTGGTGGTATCTAACAAAAGATCTTACACCCCCAGCAATTACATGGTAACCCTGATTTAGAAGGCTCACCAATAGTCGTTGATCTGACTGTATCTCTTCAATCACCATGCTTAACCTAAGAACCTTAAAGGAAGAAGAAACTGGGTATGTTCATAAGAGCTTAGCGAGTTCCTAGGAAGGACAACCTTACCATGATTACTATCAGATGTAAAAATAAAGGAATAAGGGGACATGTTTATTTCGCCGCCATTGTCGAATACATTTCTATAGCTTTCAGTTCAATTGGCGAATAACTCTGTAGTTCAAATCAGCCTCTTGGTGAACAACAACATTTGCTTTACTCATGTATGACAATCACGGGCACATCTGCCTCACTTGCATGGTTTTCCCTTTATGACAAACAAGCTTATTTATCATGCGCACATGCAATGTATAATTCCACATGAACTCTTTTTCTACGTACTCCCTTCCTTATGCTAGTTTTTGATCCCTGGTTCCCGAAGAACCCAATTTATTTCATGTATCTTCAAATCTGCTCATCTGAGCTATATATAACACTTCCACCATATCCTCCTAACTCCCCTCCTTGTATGAAAACACTAATGTTCTCCCGTAAGGTCAATTTTTCACCAATCACGGTTTGCAACAAGTGCCATACCGAAGGCAAAATTCATTATCTTATATGTTTTTAATCATTATACACAATATCCATCCGATACCTCCATTCACCTGTTTGGATTCGGAGCTTGTGCACCAATGAAAGAATACTCATACTATGTATATAACTAGGTTTTCTGGGCCTGTTCAGTCATAACTAACCATGCATGCACTGACTCTTTGCATGAGGCTTCTCAGACATATACATCAGAAGAAAATAACTTAACCACTTACTTGGCTATAGAGTTTAGAAATAAACAAACTGTCACATATACCAGACACAGGGTGTAAAAGAACTCACCGAATACTTTACTTAGAGTTCTAACTACTCTACTACTAGTTCTTTCCTTTGACACTAGGACCTTCATCTATTTCTTTAGCTAAACAGTAAAACAATTCCTTTAATCATAAAAAATAACCAAATACTTAAGATACAGTAAGAATCTATAAACATGCAAATGGTTCCTGGTTAAGAGTTTCCATCCTTCTTACCCAGTGCTTAAGGAAATCCTACCAATCCTCTATTAAGTTAGTCTCTATCTATCTGGTAAAACTTATAGGAAGGTTTTAAGAATTTACCAATAGACAACTAGCACCTAAGTTCTCTTAACTTTTACAGTTAATACCCTTTCTAGCAATTAAGAACTCTTCTGGTTTCTTCAATGATAAAAATTTCTAGTGAATGAGATGAATAAAAAATCATCTCTCCATTGCCACGCTATCCTTTTTAGAGCTAACCCACGTTCGAATCCCAAACAAGTTTATCTCTAATCATTACTTGTTCTCACACGCTTCCACTAATTAATCACATCCTACAAGGCTTTACAAGTGTCCTAATTACCAACACGTTGCCTCCACGAGGATGTCAGGTGACATAAACATATCCTACAACCACCATACTTACTTAAATAACGACACTAAAACACGGGTGATGATCTCATTAGTGGGAAAAGTCCGTCCAATAAGGTCCTCGTCCTACTATATCCTTCCTAACACTAGGATCGGTACTTTGCATAATAATAGTTCTTCGTAACTCTCCACCACGAAGTTATCACCTACTCCATTCTAAGTTTTGCAACTTAGGTGGCCTCCACTAGCTTAATCTCTCAACTTGATCCAGTTCGCCTAATCAGGGTGTGACAATTGTGACATGAAAACCTCCTTGTATATATATAAATTAAATCCGTAAAATTATACTAAGGTTGCTTTGTATTATATATTTTCGCGATAATGTCTCATTTGGTATTTGTACTTTCATAAAATGTTTAATGTGATACTTGTACTTTGAAAATATCTAATGTAATATCTAAACTATCAATATGCATTTTATTGTGGTACCTGTACTTTCATAAAACATCTAATAAGGTACATGTACTTTGAAAATGTCTCAAATGGTACTTGAACTACCAATATGTGTTTTACTATGATACACAGTGCTAAAACCACTAGTGGATTACTAAACCAACCAATGAAAATTTGACACATAATTTTTTCGAATCAACATGTACACATGGATAATACAACACTACGTGAAAAGCTAAATAAAACAAAAAATTAAATTAAATTAAAAAAATAAGCAACTAATCATATGGTTAATAAAAAAAAGTAAATACTAACTTGGATGATAAAAAATATTATTTAAAACTTGATTAAAAGTATTACGTCAAATGGAAAATTCTTTGGAGAAGATGGTGATTTACTTAAATAGAGAAGGTGACGCTTCTGCTTATGTAAATTTAGTATTTACTTTTTTTTTATTAATCATATATTTAGTTATTTTTTATTTAATTTAAATTATTTTTTTATTTAGTTTTTCACGTAATGTACTATTCATGTGGACTTGTTGGTTTGGAAAATATTATACACATAACACCCTAACCCGATCAGATAGTCGGATCTAAGCTATAGTGTGTCACATTCGTTGTCGGAACAACTACAATCAATTCATAAGTAATATATACACTAAGTATGATAAAATCAAATTATGAAAATTTTAATTTGCATATACCTTTATATGTATGCATATCCACTATTTATATATTATTAGAATATAAAATATAACATTTGATTATAACATCATTCAACTACTACAAAACCTAACATATTAGGTACGTGCCAAATACAAGTAATATTGAAAACTAACAAATATGGCTGAAGTCGGGATTGTGGATAGGATACTAAAGTCGATGCACAAAAATCCTGATTTAGATCAAACCTGCACACAGAGAAAACAGATCCTATGTTGAATAAAGTATTTAGTGGTATTTTTATAATTTAAGTAGATAATGTTAACATTAACAATTCTACCAAAATAAACATGTATATCTATATATACATATCTACTATATACTTATTCTTATAACCTAAAGTTACCAAACTTAACATACTCAATAGTAAACTTGTTTTGTGAAAAAAACTTGTAACACCCTATACTCGGCCCGGCCACTGAGCCCAAATATTAGAATGCTGCACCACCGTCTCATATCACACACAATACAAATGAGCTCATTCTAAAATAAACATCTTCATTTTAGCATTTTGTATGAGTTTTAAGTCAAATAGACTCCTAATTATCATTAATACATGCTAACACACATCAAATGGTATTATAAATATAATTAGACTTACATAGGGAGCACATAGCAAAATTTCCCAAAACAATCACGTAGGTATTGATACTGAAACATAGGTATCGATATTTCCCTTAAATGGTATCGATACCGATTGGAAAATCAATACCAAAATGGCATTTTGTTTCTTGTTTAAAAATCAAATCCCAGAAAATGTCAGTACATTTATTAAAGTATCAATTATTCTACCCTGAATATTATATACTCATGATAAAGTATCGATACCAAATTACAATATTAACTTCCTACACAACAAAATATCATAGATGTGCCATTTTTAAAACCTAAATATCGATACCTCTGCTCCAGACACCAAAAATACAACATAATAAGGCTAATAATCCATCCCAATCAGAAACCATTCAACATGTAATTAATACCTTGTCAAATAAACATCAGAATGACCACAATAACAATTCAATCATCGAAAACATGTCTGAGTAACCAAGCAAAATAATATGAACAATATCCATAAATCCTAAGAATTAATAAGCTATGAAAATAACCAAAACGTCATGGCAACATTTATGCAATAGTTCTACCACATTGTCTTTATTTCCCAAATCATAAACGGATAATAAACACTTACGAGTTAACATAACAGACTTGCTTGGATCACCCCCTCAAAACCACACCGCTCACACTAGAACGCTACTAATCCCCAATGAATTAAAAGGAGTAGGTGAGCTTAACAAGCTCAGTGAATGCCTAGAACAACTACCATGCAAAAAATTTACCAAGCATTAACCAAACAACCATATAACACAACCTGAATAGTTCCAACTCTAGTGTCATATTATACTTCACTCGTGCATTATATACTAGTTCATTTACATGGAAATCACATTCACTTTTAAGCATATATGACATTACACATAAAATCATATAACATTTAAGCATATATCACAATACTCAAATATATTTATAGATAATTTGGCATTTGAGCTATGAAACGTAAAAGTGAGCTCTACCACCACTCATCAGATACATAGATTTCCAACACACCAAAAAACTCAGAGTAGAACATATCCCAAAAAAGTGAAGCATATAGCTAACATTCTCCATCACACCAAATATGTCTCGTTGAATGGAGCTTAGCTCACATTCTTTTATCTCTCCAACATGTCCTAGGGCCTGAACGCCCAAATCACATAACACATATAGGTGAGTACTCACAATCCTATGACATGCCAACTATATCCAATGGTCTCAAGACGCACAAGGCCAAAATGTCCATTATTAACACACACATTTACTTACCGTTCACTGCACTTTATCTCTGCATAATCACATTATAAACACAACATATTCACTATCATATGGCACGTATATCATGCCCACAATTAACTCTTTCACTATAGCCATCATAAGCTTATTACATATATCACAATGTCACATTATAATCCACAAATTCACAACATATTTTCACAATATATTTTCACATATAAATTATTGAGTATGAGAAAGATTACTGTAATACCCCTAACCCGTACTTGTCACTGAAATAGGGTCTCGGAGCATTATCAGAACATTCAAAACATTTTTCAATTCATTCACACAACTCACTATTCATTAACCGAGGTTATTCATAACGTCCATTAATTGGACCCTCGAGGTTCAATACAAGCATTAGAATTGAGTCGGGACATAATCGGGACTTCTAAGAATTTTTCGCGAAATTACAAAATTTTTCCAAGCTGCAAGGCTCACACACCCGTGTGGTCCAAGGGACACGCCCGTGTGACCCTAGGACACGCCCGTGCTAGAGGCCGTGTTCGACCCCATGTAACTCTCTCACTTGCACACTACTAGGTCATGTGGTTAATTAATTTAATTTGAATTAGGTACAGGTTTCACACGGCTAAGACACACGCCCGTGTTCTACCAATAATTCAAGTTTACATTTTAGTCCCTAATTCAAGTTTTCTTCAAAAATTACCTTGTAAAGGTTATTTTTATCTATCAATAATCTTTCATTTTCTACCATAAATTTCTAATTTTTAGCATAATACATCCATGGCCCATTTTCATACCTTGAAAATTTTTCAAATTAATCCCTCAAATAGAGAGATTAAGGTATCCCGGTTTCAAAAATACCAAAATTACTAAAAACGGGACAAGGAAACTTACCCAATTAGACCTTGAAAGCTTCTTTTCTCTCTCCTAGGGTTTCCATGTGTTTTTAGGTTGAAGATGATGAAAATAAGATGATATAATTCTATTCATCTTTTTAATTAATCATGTATTTTGGTATTTCCAATTTAGTCCCTTGTCTTTTTCTATAATTCCATGGATTAGTCATCATAAAAATCTACATACTTTTATTAATGGTCTAATTACCATATAAGGAACTTAAGTTTTGAATTCCATAGCTATTTGATCCTTATAGCTACTAGAATTCAACTTTTTCATTTTATGCAATTTAGTCCTTCTCGTAATTAAGCACTAAATCGATAAAATTTTCATATTAAAATTTTCACACGTCTTTTCTAACATATTACGGGTCATATGGTAAAATAAAAATAAAATATATTTTGGATCGGATTTGTGGTCCCGAAACCACTGTTCCGATTTCACTAAAAAATGGGCTGTTATAATTACATTTGGAATTTAGAGTAGGGGTTCAGGTTACTTCTAGATTCCCAATTAACGCATTAAATCGTGTCCACAAGCAGCTCTTCTAAACACTCACCAATTACACTTTTTGTCAAAATAGCGAAAGCTCAAACTAGCATTTCATTAACTCGTAGATAATCTTAATGAATCTGAAGCTTTAACACAACAAATCAAACAAAAACACATTCAAAAATTAGCTAAGGACTCAACTCAAACAATCAAAAACATAAGCCTAAACTAAGTTCTCAAGTAACCGAAATCTTCGACATAACAAACTTAAATTCCAAATATCTCAGTCTATACTTCATCTTTTCGTCTAAAACTGATTTCGTTCGTCTACACCTACGACAGATTCTCAACCTTTAAACTACACAAAACTACTCAATTCATGGTATCAATATTTTTGACATATTCATGGCAATTTCCACGAAATTTATTTAAAATCCAAGAAATACTTAATGAAACTTCAAAGTAAGTTTAAAAACCTTTTAATATTATCAAAACAAATTGAAAAACACTTTGAAGTTACATTTTTACCCAAAATCCCGAAATCCACCATTAATGAGCCAATTTTCGGCTTTTATTCAAAACATGCGATTTAATGGCTAAAAACATAGTTTTAAAAACTAAATACATTTAAAACTATTTAGGAGTTGAATCGTTACCTTAGATGAAGAAAAACCAAGCGTTTGATCAAAAACCCAGAAGCTTAACAATGGAGAAATCTATGGTGACTTGGTTGTTTTTCTTGATATTTTTATGGAGGTTTATAGCTTGGGTGATGATAGAAATCAAAAGGAATCAAGTTTGTAAAACAAAATTGAATGAAAGAGACTTGGGAGAGAAATGGATCACAAGACAATTGAATGGGAAGAAAAATAATGTGAAACTTGTAGGTGGAGGAAGATATTAGGTTAATTTTAAAGTTTTGGTTTAACTATTTCATAAACACATAGAATTTTGCCCCTTTTACAAATCAGTCCCTATTTCAAAATTGAAAACCTTTTTAACATTATTTTCAAAAATTGATTGGATTTTCTAAATACCATAAACAAAAATATTTTTGAATACCATGCTAACGAAATTCCCAAGCACACTAAAGCTATAATCCTTAAAATACCCTCAAAACTCCTAAGCCCTATTTTAGGGTGTTACAATACCACACTTTTTTTCCCTGATTCAATACAATTCACAAAGACAATTCATTATACTCATAATAATAATTTTCATTATACTCATAATAATAATTTATAAACTAACCTATAACACCTCATAATCAAATCCTGATTGTCCAGTCCGATCACCGAACCCAAAATACGGAATATTACCACAGATATTGGAATATAACACTTACAATTTATAGCAATTAATTTTATTTAATCACCAAATCATGTCATAATTTCATGTATAATTTGAAATACAACCAAATCCAAGTCTAAAAATAAGCTTAAGGAAAGCTATAAGGTTAATTCGAAATCAAATAATGACTCATTTGAAATTTTCGCAAAATGAAAGGAAAAAGTACAAAATAGAGGTCACACGACCATGTGTCCAGGTCCTATAACTTACTGTGGTCTTGTGGGTTAAAAGTCCAATCTTTCCAAAAGTTACAGGGTCGTGTGAGTCAAATTTTTAACATATAAATAGTACTTACACGAGCATGTGGCTAGCCCGTGTAACAATCGAGAACTGTGTGGCTAAGAAACTCCTACATTCCAGTGGTCACACAGTCGTGTCAGCAACCCATATGTGACACATGGCCATGTGCCAACCCGTGTGGTGCAAGAATGTGCCATTAAGTATCAAATTTCATGCCAAATCAAATTAATAGCTCACTTGGTGCACATTTGGTCATTCAAACCTGCATAAAATCAAATCTAAACACATATTAATACATCCAATTAACCAACAATAATACCATACAAGTTATTCCACATAAAATGGACACTTTGCTAAGCTTAATAACTTATATAATTATCGACCACTCAAAAAGACATACCAATCATCTTAACACTTCAAACTCAACCAAAACATGTTATAGATTAACCTCCTAATCATCTAACCAATATGCCTCATTGGCACCATTTCGCAACAAGGTTATATAAGTATTACAAACCATTCAAGATCAAACACCATTCCTATATGCTTCAAATTATGTACAAGACATACAAGACTAATAACAATTCATGTATCAAAGGCATCACTCATTTATACTAATTAACATATTTACCTAGACTACTAAATCCAATCGCTATTATAACTCTTCATACCATATTCAAGTCTATTTATAATTTACTTATACTTAACCAAATATGTACACCATTATCATACTATATAAAAGATTGTAAACAAAATTTATACCAAGATAACACAAAATTAAAGTCAGATCTTAAGATCACTATTTTCCCATACAAATAATATGTGTATTATCTAACAATTCCCCATCAAGTTCATACTTCATACAAGTATTACCCATACTCAAAATTGCACGTATATTAGTCCTATATACACAGCATTTCAAACTTGTAACATTCTCAACCATTCTCATTTATAAAATCATTCCAAAACAACCTACTCAATAAGGCACAATTTAGCATTTACCATACTATTTAGAATTCATCCTGTAACACTCCTAACCCGTATCCGTTTTCGGAATAGGTTAAGAGGCATTATTGGACTCGTAACTTAGATCAAAAAAACCAAATATCAAATACCATCTCAATTTAATAAAATATCATTCATTCATGTTCATTACGAACTTAAACTAAGCATACAAGGTCTAGTCTATTCATCTAGGACTAAATCGATAACGTGTGAACTTTTTAGAACTTATAAAAATTTTCAACTTTTAAAAGGGTCACACGCCCGTGTGAACAGGCCGTGTGCCTCACACGGCATTAAACAAGCCTGTGTGTCTAAGCCGTGGCGAAACAAGGCATACATACTGACTTGTCCACACGGCCATAAGACACGCCCGTGTGCCAGGCCGTCTGAGAATTAAGGAGGCTACTGACTTGGCCACACGGCTGACCATACGCCCGTGTACCAACCCGTGTATTGATCGTGTGTCTAGGCCATGTCAAAATTGGAGGGTAAATTGCCTTTAATTCGTGGGGTACCCCAGGGGATACACGGCCATGTAACATGACCGTGTGTCGCACACGACTAAGATACACGCCCGTGTCTCTGCCCCTGTGGACAAAAATAGGCCATTTGAATAGCCAATTTTCTGCCCCAATTTGGGTCAACTTACAAGCAACAAAATAAGCATCTATGCACAACCAATTCAGCCAAATTCCAAACCAAAACATAAGCCACTCATGACATATCCAATTCAATCAAATACATACTCATAAGCCTTACCAATCTATATCAAAACATAAGTCAAAAGCCTAACAAAACATTTCTTTCTATACATCATTCAATTTCATACTAAAACTTGACAAAACTTACCAACATTTACCATTTCTTTTGCCCAACTAAAACATATAAAATATATCATATTGCATCACCTATCTTATACCAAAACCATGACATAACCACAACCATACCAAGCCATATCACTTGGCTAAATATATACATCACAAAACATAATCCCACAACTTCTAGCCTATACATGCCATACTTTAATATATACATTTTCAAAGTACCAAAATGAGGTTCGATAGTGTGGTGATGGTCCTTGACGATCCCCGAGCTCACAGTAGCTTTGATATCTAAAAAAACAATGCAAACACACATACAAAGTAAGCTTTCAAAAGCTTAGTAAGTTCGTACCAAAAATCATCAACAATTTATAAAATATAAAACATAAAACATCAGCACATGAGTACTTATTAATTCTCAATTCATCTATCAATTCTATGCCAACATAATTCATATGTTTATACCAATTTAATGAACTTCATATGCATAACATCATCTATCACATAGGTATCATACATACCTGAACCTTCCCATATTTATTCATTTTCATTCTCACCTATCGTTCGGATATTTTAAGACTTTCTGAAGATTAATCATGCTTTGACATCCGCACACTTAGTGCTTCAAGAGTTAGCCAAAGCTAGAAAGATTCCGCACACTTAATGTCATCTCAATTAACCGAAGCTATCTCGGTATCGCACACTTAATGCCTCATATAGTCGAAGCTATTTTGAATCGCACACTTAGTGCCAAATACACTTGATTTATCATCGTATTCAACCATAATCAATTATATATACAATCTATGTATAATTCAAGCATCAAAATATATTTGTAACATCATGTTTTATGTACGAACTTACCTCGTACTCGGAATTGTCGACTCGGATTGTTTACTCAATAACCTTCGACTTTCCTCGGTCTAGATCCGAATTCCTCTTTTCTTGATCCATATGTATTCAAAATTAACCTTTTTATTCACTAAATCATTTAAACCAATCCATATACACACAATTTAAGGCATATTGCAAACTAGCCCTCATATTTTCACATTTAAACACTTTAGTCCCTAATTTACAAAAATACACAAAGTTTGCTTGTACACAAGCTTAGCCGAATTTTCATAGATCTCATACAAGTCCACACATTTCATTTATTTCACATTTTAATCCCTCAAAATAACATTTTTATAATTTAGCCCAAATTACTCAATTTCATCAAAAATTCAAAGACAACATATGTTAACCCAAAACATATCTTTCATAATTCATCAACTAACATCACAAATCTCATAGTTTCATCAATGACATAACTCAAAAGCATCAACAAAATCATAAATTGAGATATGGGCTTGATAGTATACTAATCAACAATCACAAAAACGTAGAAATTATCAAAAACCGAACAAAAGTCATACCTTAATTAAGCTTCAACCATAGCCGAATGAAAACCTAGCCTTTGGCTTTCTTCTTTTCAAATTTTAGGTCAAAAATGATGATAATAAGGATGATTTTATGATATGTTTTATTTAACATAACTTAATTACTAAATACCAATTTTAACCTTATCTATTTCATTAAAATTCGACTAACTATTGTCCATATTTGTCCATTCATTAAACCAATGGTCTATTTGCATCATAAGGATCCCTCATTTATAAAGCCAAATCAAATAGGCACTTTTAACATCTAGCACACAGCTTTTACATTTTACGCGATTAAGTCCTTTTTATTAAATTAAGTACACAAACATTCAAATTTTCATACAAGATTTTCACACATGCTAATTCACACATCATAAACACAGAAAATCATATTTAAACATTTCTCTGACTCAGATTTGTGGTCTCAAAACCACTATTCTGACTAGGGTCTAAATCGGACTATTACAATTCTCTCCCCTTAGGGTTTTTCGTCCCTGAAAATCTTACTATTGAACAGATTCGGATATTGCTGCCTCATAATATCTTTAGGCTCCCACGTAGCCTCTTTAATTCTGCATCGATGCCACATCACTTTTACTAATGAAATTTTCTTATTTCACAGTTTTTTAACCTCTCGAGCTAATATACGGATCGGCTTTTCTTCGTAAGTCAAATCTGACTGAATGTCTACCTCAGACAAAGGAATTACATGTAACGGATCAGATTTGTATCATCAAAGCATCGATACATGAAACACATTATGAATCTTTTCTAGCTCTGTGGCAACAACAATTTATACGGTACTGACCCAATATGCTTGATAATCTCATACGGCCCGATGAACCTCGGACTTAATTTGCCTTTTTTATCGAATCTAAGCACTTTCTTCCACAGAGATACCTTTAAAAACACTTTATCACAGATCTCAAACTCAATATCTTTTCTTTTCAAATCTGCATGAGATTTTTGATGATCGGAAGCTACTTTCAAAGTATCTCGAATCACTTTTACTTTTTGTTCAGTTTCTTTTATCAAATCAACCCCGTGAATCTTATTTTTGATGAGCTCCATCCAATACAAAGTGTACGACATTTACGACCATATAAAGCTTCGTACAGTGCCATTTTAATGCTCGACTGAAAACTGTTATTATAAGCAAATTCAATTAAAGGTAGATATTAATGCAACATCTCAACATATTCTCAAGTATCTGAATAATCCGCTCGGATTGACCTTCCATTTGCAGATGAAAAGCAGTACTAAAGTGAAATTTAGTACCCAGAGCATCTTGCAATTTCTTCCAGAATCGTGATGTGAATCTTGGGTCTCTGTCTGATACAATAGATGATGGCACACCGTGCAATCTCACAATATCAGAAATATATAACTCAGCTAATTTATCAAGTGAGTAATCAGATTGAACCGGAATAAAATGAGCTGACTTCATCAATCGATCAATTACAACCCAGATTGCATCTTTCTTTCTTGGAGACAGGGGTAATCCCGAAACAAAGTCCATTGTAACTCGATCCCATTTCCACTCCGGAACCATAATCGATTGTAACAAACCAGATGGCACTCGATGTTCAGCTTTAACTTGCTGACAGATCAAACATTTAGAAACAAATTCAGAGATATCTCTTTTTATTACAGACCACTAGTACTGCTGCTTCAGATTATTATACATTTTTGTACTACCGGATGCACAGATAACCAACTATTGTGAGCTTCACTCAAAATCATCTGAATTAACTCTGAATTTCTCGGAACACAAATTCGATCTCAGAATCTCAAACAATTATCTTTATCAACTCTGAATTCTGAATCAGACTCTACATCACACTGAGCTCTTTTAGCTAAAATCTAATTATCAATCTTCTGAGCTTTGATAATCTGCTGCAAGAACAAAGGTCTTGCTTTTAATTTAGCTAAAACTGAACCATCATCGGATAGAACTAAATGAGCATTCATCGCGTGCAAAGCAAACAATGATTTTCGACTTAAGGCATCAGCAACAACATTTGATTTTCCCGGATGATAGTCAATCACAAGTTCGTAGTCTTTTACCAACTTTAATCATCTTCTTTGTCGCAGATTCATATCTTTCTATGTCATCAAATACTTCAAACTCTTATGATCAAAATACGCATGACATTTCTCACTAAACAAATAGTGGCACCATATCTTTAGAGCAAACACAATCGCAGTTAATTCAAGATCGTATGTCAGATAGTTCTTTTCATGCAGATTCAACTGTCTCGAAGCATAAGCAATGACTTTGCCTTCTTGCATTAAAACACATCCTAGACCAATCAATGAAGCATCACTGTATATCACAAATTCTTTACCCGATTCGGGTTGTACCAAATATCGTAGCTTCAGTCAACAAAGTTTTTAACTGATCAAAACTGTTCTAACACTTTTCAGACCACACAAATTTCACATATTTCTAAAGCATTCAAAAAACCTTTTACGAATCTTCTATAATAACCAGTAAGTCCCAGAAAACTACGAACTTCAGAGACATTCCTTGGAGGTTTCCAATCCAAAATATCTAAAATTTTGCTTGGATCAAATCGAATACCAGAGGTTGATACAATATGACCCAGAAAACCAACTTCTCGCAGCCAAAATTCACATTTACTGAACTTCGAATACAACTATTTATCTCGCAGAATCTGTAGGACTAATCTCAAATGCTCGGCATGTTCGGATTCATCACGTGAATAAATCAATATGTCTTCAATGAATACAACAACAAATTGATCTAGATACGGTCTGAAAATTCTATTTATCAAATCCATAAAAATAGCAGGTACGTTAGTCAATCCGAAAGGCATAACTAAAAATTTATAATGGCCATACCTCTTTCTGAAAGCAGTTTTCGGAATGTCTAAGTCTTTCACTCGCAACTAATAATACCCTGATCTCAAATCTATTTTTGAAAACACAGCAACTCCTTTCAACTGATCAAACAAATCATCAATTCGAGGCAGATGATACTTATTCTTGATAGTCACTTTGTTCAACTGACGATAATCTATACACATTCACATCGTTCCGTCTTTCTTTTTCACGAATAGAACCAGAGCACCTCAAGGTGAAAAACTCGGTCCAGTAAATCCCCTATCGGTCAATTCTTGCTACTGAGACTTTAATTCTTTTAGTTCGGTAGGAGCCATTCTATACGGAGCTATAAAAATCGGAGTAGTTCCAGGTACCAATTCAATGCCAAATTCTACTTCTCTAACCGGAGGTAATCCCGGAAGTTCTTTAGGAAACACATCAGGGAACTCACAAGCAATAGGCACAGATTCAACTTTCTTTTTTGACATTCTCGAATCAATCACATATGCAAAATAAACTTCACAACCCTTTCTCACCATACTCAAAGCTTTCATCGAAAATATTATAGCAGGCAATTCATTCAAATCACTAGATTCAATTCTGACTATTTCATTATTCTTGCATCTTAAATCAATAGTTTTCCGTTTCCAATTCACAACAGCATCATGCAATGTTAACCAATCCATACCCAGAATTATATCAAATTCATCAAAAGGCAACAGCATAAGATTAGCAGGAAAACAAGTGCCTCGAAACATTAACGAACAATTCTTACAGACTTTATCAACCAAAACACATCTGCCTAGGGGGTTCGAAACTCTAATTACAAATTCAGTAGACTCTACAGGCAAAGTCTTACTGTTCACTAAGTTCATGCATATATATAAATGTGTCAATCCAGTATCTATCAAAGTAATCACAAAAGTATCATAAAGAGTAAATGTACCCGTAATCACGTCTGGCGATGAAGCTTCTTCGCGAGCTCAAATAACATAGGCTTTGGCAGGTGCACGAGCCTTGGATCTAACAGCTGTATCTTTTGTTCCTCTTTGACTACCGCTTACATTTCCCATATTTTTGGGAGGTCTACCACGAGAAGCGTTGCCACTAGGTCTCAGATTCTGAACATTATCTTTTTTAGCTAAATCTGGGCAATCTTTTATAAAATGATTTCGTGAACCACAACTGTAACAAGCTCAGTTATTACTCTTTCCCCAACATTCTCCAAAATGTCATCTTCCACATTGATCACACTCAAGTTTTTCATTCTTTGCATTACCAACACTGGCAACAGACATAGCTGGAGCTTTAAAGCTCGATTGCAATCTAGCATGATCTCTGTTCAAATGTCCCACACTAGCTATTGAACGGCTATTATCATCTCTGTATTTCTTTGATCCAGATTGGAATGACTTGCCCGATGATCTCTTTCGTACCTCTCTAGCTTCAAAATTAGCTTTTCTTTTCTCTTTCTCGATATATTTAGCTTTACATGCTCGTTCAACAAGCACAACAAATTCTTTGATTTCCAAAATCCTGACTAACAGACGAATATCTTCGTTTAAGCCATCCTCAAATCTTTTACACATTATTGCTTCTGTAGATGCACTTTCACGAGCATACTGACTTAATTTTACAAATTCTCGCTCGTATTCTGTGACAGACATACAACCTTGTTTAAGCTCAAAAAACTCTTTACGTTTCTGATCAATAAATTTTTGACTAATATATTTCTTCTGGAATTCAGCTTGGAAGAAATCCCAAGTAACCCGTTCACTCGAAACCACAGATGTCAAAATCTTCCACCAATAGTACACCGTATCTCTCAAAAGGAAAACAACATATTTTATACATTCTTCAGGATTTAATGATAATTCATTAAACACTCTTATCGTGTTTTCTAGCCAAAACTCGGCTTTTTCAGCATCATCGCTCGTTGTAGCTCGAAACTCTTCAGCCCCATATTTTCTAATCTTATCGACTAGTGGTCTACTTAACTGAACTAGATTCACTGGTGGCATAACAAGAGTTTGAGGAGAATTAGCTAGGGTGTAGGATGTTGTACAGCCGAATTGGTTCTAATATATTGGGTGAACCAATCATTCATCATCTGATAGAAGGCTTGTCTAGCCTCACCATCACGGCTACTCGTAGCCGGTCGAGAATCATATGGCGTCGTCCCTTGCACGGGAGCAGGCGCATTGCTTTCGACATCACCTGCTACAGCTCTTTCAGGATCTATTTGCTATATAAAAGCACATTTCAATGTCAGGATTCATCATAGTATCACAGTTCATAAACATGGCATGTACAACAAGGCTCACATACGTTATGGTAGTTCTAGAACTGACTAAACCATAACTCTGATACCAATAAAATGTAACGTATCCGTCGCCGAAATAGGTTAAGAGGCATTACCGGACTTGTAACTTAGATCAAAACAACCAAATATCAAATACCATCTCAATTTAATAAAATAGCATTCATTCATGTTCATTACGAACTTAAACCGAGCATACAAGGTCTAATTCATGTATCTAGGACTAAATCGATAACATGTGAACTTTTCAGAACTTATAAAAATTTTCAACTTTTAAAAGGGTCACATGCCCATGTGAACAGGTTGTGTGCCTCACACGGCATTAGACACGCCCGTGTGTCTAAGCCGTGGCGAAATAGGGCATACATACTGACTTGTCCACACTGCCATAAGACACGCCCGTGTGCCAGGTCATGTGAGAATTAAGGAGGCTACTGACTTGGCTACACGGCTGACCACACGCTCGTGTACCAACCCATATACAACACACGACCAATAGACACACCTGTGTGTCTAGGCCATGTCAAAACTGGAGGGTATACTACCTTTAATTCGTAGGGTACCCCAGATGACACACGGCCGTGTAACGTGACTGTGTGTCGTACACGGCTGAGACACACGCTCGTGTCTCTGCCCATGTGGACAAAAATAGGCCATTTGAATAGCCAATTTGCCACCCCAATTTGGGTCAACCTACAAGCAACAAAATAAGCATATATGCACAACCAATTCAGCCAAATTCCAAACCAAAACATAAGCCACTCATGACATATCCAATTCAATCAAATACATACTCATAAGCCTTACCAATCTCTATCAAAACATAAGTCAAAAGCCTAACAAAACATTTTTTTCTATACATCATTCAATTTCATGCTAAAACTTGCCAAAACTTACCAACATTTACCATTTCTTTTGTCCAACTAAAACATATCAACTATATCACATTGCATCACATATCTTATACCAAAATCATGACATAACCACAACCATACCAAGCCATATCACATGGCTAAATATATACATCACAAAACATAATCCCACAACTTCTAGCCTATATATGTCATACTTTAATATATACATTTTCAAAGTACCAAAATAAAGTTTGATCGTATGGTGTTGATCTTTGATGATCCCCTAACTCACATTAGCTTCGGTATCTAAAAAAACAATGCAAACACATACACAAAGTAAGCTTTCAAAAGCTTAGTAAGTTCGTACCAAAATCATCAACAATTTATAAAATATAAAACATCAGCACATGAGTACTTATTAATTCTCAATTCATCTATCAATTCTATGCCAACACAACTCATATGTTTATGCCAATTTAATGAACTTCATATGCATAACATCATCTATCACATAGGTATCATACATACCTGAACCTTCTCGTATTTATTCATTTACATTCTCACCTATCGTTTGGATATTTTAAGACTTTTCGAAGATTAAACATGCTTTAACATCTGCACACTTAGTGCTTCAAGAGTTACCCGAAGCTAGAACGATTCCGCACACTTACTGCCATCTCAATTAACTGAAGCTATCTCGGTATCGCACACTTAGTGCCTCATATAGTCGAAGCTATTTTAAATCGCACACTTAGTGCCAAGTACACTTGATTTATCATCGTATTCAACCATAATCAATTATGTATACAATCTATGTATAATTCAAGCATCAAAATATATTTGTAGCATCATGTTTTACGTACGAACTTACCTCGTACTCGAAATTGTCGACTCGGATTGTTTACTCAATAACCTTCGACTTCCCTCGGTCTAGATCCGAATTGCTCTTTTCTTGATCTATATGTATTCAAAATTAACCTTTTTACTCAATAAACCTTTTAAACCAATCCATATACACACAATTTAAGGCATATTGCAAACTAGCCCTCACATTTTCACATTTCGACACTTTAGTCCCTAATTTACAAAATCACAAAATACACAAATTTTGCTTGTACACAAGCTTAGCCGAATTTTCATAGATCTCATAGAAGTCCACACATTTCATTTATTTCACATTTTAGCCCCTCAAAATAATATTTTTACTATTTAGCCCAAATTACTCAATTTTATCAAAAATTCAAAGACAACATATGTTAACCCAAAACATATCTTTCATAATTCATCAACTAACATCACAAAGCTCATAGTTTCATCAATGGCATAACTCAAAAGCATCAACAAAATCAGAAATTGAGACATGGGCTTGATAGCATACTAAGTAACGATCACAAAACGTAGAAATTATCAAAAACCGAACAAAACTCATACCTTAATCAAGCTTCAACCATAGCCGAATGAAAACCTAGCCTTTGGCTTTCTTCTTTTCAAATTTTCGGTCAAAAATGATGATAATAAGGATGATTTTATGATATGTTTTATTTAACATAACTTAATTACTAAATACCAATTTTAACCGTATCTATTTCATTAAAATTCGACTAACTATTGTCCATATTTGTCCATTCATTAAACCAATGGTCTATTTGCATCATAAGGATCCCTCATTTATAAAGACAAATCAAATAGGCACTTTTAACATCTAGCACACAGCTTTTACATTTTATGCGATTAGGTCCTTTTTATTAAATTAAGCACACAAACATTCAAATTTTCATACAACATTTTCACACATACTAATTCACACATCATAAACACAGAAAATCATATTTAAACATTTCTATGACTCGGATTTGTGGTCCCAAAACCACTACTCTGACTAGGGTCTAAACCGGACTGTTACACATCCACTCAATATTCAACCTATCATCAATTCATACCATAATTGCTTACCTTTCCTATGCATACTTATTTAAGCTACTTAACTAATTCATTTCTCCTATTACATAAAACATGTCTAAAACATAATCAAATAAACATATACATCTCATCTCTCAAATTTAACATTCAATCCTACAATTCCTTATTGAGAATACATGTAATACTTTAATCAATTACTAATTGGTCTCATACTGATCCACTTCTCCTATTTACCATTTCACCTATATAAGTATTTTAAACATTATCAAAATAGAGCTATACGGCTATACCAACAAGGCACTAATCATTTATGCCACATTGTCATTCCAACTTATATAATTCTAGCATATCATCTAACAACCATAAAGCATATAATCAAATTATAATTTATCTAAACTAATAAAAATTAAATATAATAAAACACATATCATGCATATAATCAAACATTAAATTATAATTGAAGTATTTGAGACTAATCCGCAATTTTCCTTTTTTCTTTGATTATTTATCAGTTGATTCAAATCTTGATCTATATGGTCATTTCAATTATAAGTTTAAAGTATCTTATAACAATTTATTTCATGCATATAACAGTCCAATTTATTTTACAATAATTTTCTAAAGTTTTACATTTTATTCAATTTAGTTTCTAAAACCGAAACAATTATAACTTTCACATTTAAACCTCATTTTTCAATTAGATTTCAATTACTTACTTTCACAACCTTCTAATATCTATAATTACATAATTTTCATGCTATTTTTGAATTATTTTCATTTTAGTCTCTATACACAAAACTAGAATTTTAACTTTACAATTTAGTCTCTTTTCTATTTCTAAGCTTATATACCAACATATTAACACCAAAAGCTTCAAAATTGATTAATAGAAATATTTCAAAATTTTAACATTTTTAATATTTAATATTTGGGTTAACTAAATTAAACTACAACGATCTCAAAAACATAAAATTTACAGAAAACTGACTTAGAAATGCTTACCATGCAAGGTTCGAAAGATTGGAACTCAAGGAAGTTTTTATTCTTTTATTTCCATGGAGTTTTCGGTGGTGGGAGATGAGTAGAAAAAAATATTACTTTATTTCTTTTCATTTTTTATTATAATAATATAATTAATTATAATAATAACATTACTTACACCCAAATCATCACCTAACCGTCCACCATCTTTTAAATTGACTAAATTTTCATTTAAAGTCTTGCTTTAATATTAATTAGCCCTTTTAACAAAAAAAAAATCAATAGCGATTGATTTTTATCATTTTTATGATTTAGTCCTTGTAATATAATTAATCACTAATTCAATAAAATTATTTATCCAAAATTCAATTCACCTATATAGTAATTTTTAAATATTTATTAAAAATAATTTTGGGCCCGATTTATGGAAACAAGGTCTCGATATATTGTCTTTCAACACCACTGTCTTTAGGGTTGATACACTTGTACCTTAATTAACTATCCAATTAACAAAATTAAAGGACCAAACTTTAATTAAATTTCATACTAACCTCGTAGATATTAAATAATAATATTTACAGGCTCGAACATCGAAAATAGGGTTTTGAGACCACAACTTCCAACACCATTAACTTTCGGGTCATTACAATACGTGTCAATTTTTCATGGCCGGTTTAGCAATTCATTCACAGTGTTAACATCAGTTACCATAATAAAACACATATTGAAGTTCATGTACCACATTGGACATTTTTAAAGTACAAGTACCACATTGGACATTTTTTGAAAGTACACGTATCATAACAAAACACATATTGATAATTCAGGTACCACCACATTAAACATTTTTAAAGTACAAGTACCACATTGGAGTACAGGTACCAATGTGATATTATCCCTATGTTTTTTTTGCCAAATTAGCCTTTTATTTTTTTATATGCATTTTATTAGTCTTTCATGAATTTTGTCTAGACTTGATAATGGGTTAGGCCGGGCCAATGTAAAATTTTAGGCCCATTTTTGAGGCCCGGGCTCGACCCGAAAAATGGACCTAAAATTTTGTATAAGCCAAACCTAGATAAAAAAAATACTAAACTTGAGCCTGGCTCTAGAGGTGTGCATGGGTCGGGTCGAGTCGGGTTCGGGCTGGGCCCAACTAATAATTTAGGTTCGTTTGCTAGGCCTGAGCTCGACCGGCCTGAAAAATGGGCCTAAAATTTTGCCCAAGCCTGACCGGAATAAAAATGTTAAAACTCGGGCCCAACCCGACCCGCCCATATTAATTTTTATATTATTTTTATATAATTTTAAAATATATATAAACCATCAAAAATACTAAAAACATCAAATAAATATTTCTCAACAAATTGAAAATAAATTTTAAAAATTATGTATACTTAAACAACACTAAAATAGATGCAACTTAACAAGCAAATGTTTCTAAAATAATAACAAAATTAACAAATGTCTTTAAAAGAATAATAATAATTAACAATAAAATAAGTTTTATACAATATCCAAACAATAACAATAAAATAGTAGCAACATAATAGTAAAATAGTAGCAAAATAGGGAGAAAACAATAAGAATATAATATTAAAAAAAAAGATTTTTTGTCATGTAGTGAATTCGGGCCGGGCCGAACTCGGGCCAAAAATGCCTTACCCGAGGCCCGGCCTATTTTTTAAACGGGCCTTATTTTTTTTGCCCAAACCCTCCCACATTTCGGGCGGGCCTTCGAGCCGGGTCGGGCTATGCACACCTCTACCCAGCTCGGCCCGCCCGTATTAATTTTTTATATAAAAATTTAAAAATATAAGACATCAGATACACTAAAATAAATTAAAATAAATGTTTCCCTACAAATTGAAAATACATTAAAAAAAAGTCTTTCTACTTAAATAACACTAAAATATTTGCAACTTAGCAAGTAAATGCTTCAAAAATAGTTGTAAAATTAATAATAAAATAAAAGTTATATCATATCCAAATAATAACTATAAAATAATAGCAATATAATAGTAAAATACAACAAAACAACATCAAATAACAATAAAAAAAGAGCAAACAATAGTAAAATAGCATTAAACAATAGTGAAAAACACTTAGGCAAATTCGAGCTGGGTCGAGTCAAGCTCGGGCAAAAAAATTCTTACCTGATGTCTAGCCTGTTTAGAAAACAAAACTTATTTTTAGTCTAACCCCATTTTTTGTGTCTATATTTTTATCATAACCCTCCTACTTTTCAGATGAACCATTGAGCCTGAACATATTTTTTGAAAAAAAAATGCATATAGTGATGTGAAATATGCATCTCTAACATATTTTATACAATTGGGTGAAAGCATACAACTTTTCCTTAATGTGCACAAAATAAACACACATCATGCTATCACATATGTAAAGAATAAAATACATTAGATTATTTGATGAAATTAACAAAAAGAAATTTATATTAAGATTAAAAAACCCTAGAAAATAAGGATGAAATTAGAAATTTTAAGTTGGAGACTAAAATAAAATTATAAATTGTTGAGAGCAGACCCTAAATTTTTATTCAAGGTGGCCAAAAAGCCCCTCCCTTTCCCTTAGGTTCGCCCCGTCAAAGAGGTTTAGAAATAATCAAACTATAATAGTGAAACTAAATTCGTAAAAAAATGCAAGGCTTAAGGACTTCAATATAGAATTTGGCCAATAAAATATTATGGTTATCCTCGTTTTACCCGAAATTTTGTTTTTGAACAGCTTAATTCCTCCAATTAAAACTTGCGAACTGCTGTTTTAATTTATAGGATGCTAAAATCGTCCACGTGTAACAGACAAACTTGTGATTGATCATATGGCTCCGAGTGCCAGAGATTTTCAATTCCCATCCTATCAGACAATGACACCTAAACAAATACTAATATATCTGAGGTCAGAAGGTCGTTGCATAAAGACTAGATTATGACCACTGATGTTTCTGTCCTTCTGATCATGGTTTTTCTTTTAATCTGACCGACAGCAATTGTTGTTAATTTATAGGTCAAAATATGTGGTGAGTTCAAATTTATGCTTTAAAACAATTCTATAGTTAATATTGTTAGTGGTTTAATTGTGGAGGTTCGTTTAATGTTAGGGATGAGGTTAGAATTTTATTTTTTAAGAATTAAATTGGATTCGGAGGGATTAGAAATAAATTTTAAGAGTCTGTTTGTTTACATATAAAAAGTTTTACGGAAAATATTTTCTGTGTTTGTTTCACAGAAAATAGTTTAGTTAATAGAAAATGACTTACAAGTCAAGTTAAAATAAGTCATTTTTCCTGTAAAATTGCTTACTCGTTTGAAAACCGTAAGTCATTTTCCGGAAAAAAGATCATCTATAGATAATTTTATTTTTATATAAAAATTAACTTAAATCAAGTTTAATATTATTATATTGATAATCAATTTTATTTTATTTTTAAAAATATTTAAAATATTATATTTTTCAATATTATTAAACATACATGTTTAATTATTTATATTTAGTCATACAATAAATTATTAATATAATAAATATAATTTATTATTTTAATAAATTATTTAATATTTCATTTTTATTTTAATAATAAATATTTATTATAATTATAAATATATTAATAATAAATGTTTTGCGGTATAAATGTTAAAATATGTCATTAGTCTATGTACACTTTACAGATTTGTAATTTAGTCTTTGTACTTTTATTTCAAGAATTTAGTCCCTTTATTTTTCAAATTTAAAAATAAAGTCCAATTGTTGACATCGTTAATTTTTTTGCCAATTTTGTTGATGTCACATATTTAAATAAAAAATATCCACTTAGTAGTTAGTAGTCATGTAATTAAAAATGACGTTGTAATGAATATAAATTTAACATAATATTTTTAATATATGCAAAAACAATGTAAAATATAAAATTATAGATAAAAATAAATTCAATTAAACAGTGAAAAATAAGAAATCTCAAATGTTTGTTTGTTTAATTAAAAATAACTTTTATGAAATATTTTTAAGTAATCTACCAAACAACAAAAAATATTTTACACAGATTCATCTAAACATCAGCAAATATTAACTTTTTCAAAAAATTAAATCATTTTCTAAAAATAATTTTTCAGAAGTCATTTTCAGTAAAACAAACAGAGTCTAAATTTTAGGAATATCAAAATGAAATATTATTATTGGCGTAACTTAAAATTTTTCATTTCTTAAAATAACTAAAAAGAAAATTTTGGGATCGAAAACTAAAGAAAAAAAAATTGGGCTCATCTCTTATTGTAAAAAGAGAGACCCGTAAATTGAAAGTCTCCGGTTACCCTTTCCCTTCGCTAAATCCTTCAAGAAGCCTTTGGATTTCAAAGCTAAATTTAAGAAATTATTTTTACTTAAATTATTTTTTATTACAATAAAAAAGCTGAGTTCTAAGTTGAAAAAAGAAAGAAAAAAAGAAGATGAATAAGATATGAAGGAACCATCTTCCAAGCATGGAATGAAAATTGATCAAATTAGAAAACTCAAAGAAGAGCCTCATCTATCTGCTGCTGATATCATATATCCATAGCCTTGTTAAACAACTTACCTCTACCAGAACTAAAAACCCATCCCCTGAATGAAAAAAAGAAACCCACCCCATGAGCCTCCCAAAGATTTTAACAGTTTCAAAGACAAAAACTTGACCATGTACGGTGAAGGTTTTTTGATAATTCTATATCTTGCAGGTTTCTGGGAAGAGGATTGGAGATGATGGCAGACATTTTTTTATTTGATTAATAAAGATGTTCTTTTCATAATTTGAGTAATAATAAATATCGGCCAAATTAGCTTTTAGTCCCTATAGGTGGCACAAGAGATTGATGACATGTTAAATGACGTTGCAAAAGCTGCCACATGTGATTTCCCTATTGGTCTAATGCCATGTCATTAACTGTTTTAAGGGTAAGTGCCACTTTAAAAAAATAACAAAAGTACAAGTACCAAATCAGAAAAATTAAAGGTATAAGTATCAGATTGGCAATTTTGTTAAAGCATAGGGGTAAATCTTGCCATTATCCCTAAATATAATTACCATTTAATTGACAATTATTAATTTAAAAAATTATGCTTAATTTTAAAATAGAGTTATTACTTAATTGGAATTATTAGTTAAAATTTTTTTTATGTAAGAAAGAAGTTTGTGATAACTTTATTTTTAAAAGAATTGTGTTGATTTTATTAATGTAAAATAGAGTTGTTACTTTAATAGAATTCTAAGCATCTTAATTTTTACTTAATTAAAATTAGAGTTAATTAATTCTTATTTTGAATAATGCTACTTTACATTAATTACATAAAGTAAAAATATATTGTATATTGAAAATGTTAAAAATGCTTTAATTATGATTTAAAATTTTTTTATTATAATCAATAATCTTTTGGTTTAGTGGCAAGAGCATTTGTGTTGTGACATGAGAGTACGAGACCTTGTGGTTGAATCCCTAACAACCCCAACCCTATCCCCAATTCTCAAAAAAAAAATCTATTATAATGTTAAAATTGATAAGTTAATATATTCTAATTATATTCAATAATTCAAATAATAAATATTATTTTTATGTTAATTACTGCAATTAAAAATATAATATTTAAATTTTTAATAAAAAATTAAATAAATAAAATCACATGCATGTAAATTTTATGTTAATTATGTGATATTAGAAGCTAGTATATAAAAAATCGTGATAATAATATCCAAAATATTAAAAGTTTTCAACTACAAAATAATTAATAATAAAAAAACTCACTGTGTGATAGCTAGGTCAAAAGTGCTCTCTCCTAGTTCTCTAAAGAAACAAGGGCGGCTATGGTTGGGGTAAAGTGAGGCGGTGACCTTTGGCCTTTATGGCAGGAGAGGAGGTATCTTTTCTAGCAGAAGAGTTAATTCAATTGATAGTTAAGAGTTCTCTAGTCGTACCGAGGTGTAGCTTTTTCTTTATTTTGTTCGGACAAAAAAGTCGTATAATCCAGATGGATTTCGTGAGCAAGTTAGGAGTATTTGGAAAACAAAAAGGAAATTTGAAATTAATATGGCTGGGCAGAATCTGTTTTAGATTTCTTTTGAGGATGAAGATGATTTGGAAGCGATCATGAATGGCAAACCTTGGTTATTCAGAAAATAATTAATAATCTTTGAAAGGCTGACTGAAGCGATAGAACAAAGTAAAGTTAAACTGATATACTCCTCGTTTTGGCTACGAATTAGTTCGTGCCCTCCGGAGTGTGAAAAGAAAGATCTGATGCACACCATAGGTTCCACGTTTGGAAGAATTTTGCGATCAGATATAAAGGAAGAATCTTGTAGAATACAAATCTTGTTGGATCTTAGAAAACCTCTTCGAAGGGGTATTTTTATTGCTATTGGGACCATAAAGAAAGTCTAGCTACCGTTTAAATATGAATCTCTGCCGAATTTCTGCTTTGGTTGTGGAATAATGGGTCATCTAGCAAAAGATTGTGATGCGACGATTAGATAGGGGAAAGTTTTAGGGGATGGTGAATTACCTTATTTTGTAGCACTAAGAGCCTAATCTAATTTAGTGGGTGAGAAAGTCTGCAACTGGGAATGGTATATAATAATGCCTATATACCGGGGGAGATGAAGAATGGATTCATCCACTAGATTCATTAATTAAAGACAAAGCCACAAGGGCAAAGGAGGAGATGGGAAATACACTACAGGCAGAATTGCTCACAAATAAAATCAATACTCAGCAGGGCGTGGATGTCAGAGAAATCGACATTGATTCTTGCGTCACTAAATATGTTGGAAGGGAAAAAACTGTTGCTGTTGGGACAAATGTTAATACATCTGAGATGGGTAACCGGGGGAACCCCAAACAATTACGATGGACGCGTAAAGGTAGAACAAACCCAGTTAATGACGTTCAGATGGGGACTATCCCATGTAAAAGGAAAAATTCTACATTTGAGGAGGAATTGCATGGCAATTTGTATAATGATACTCATACCCACAAGAAGGGTAGGATAGAGTCTAATGAGATTAAATCTTCTATATTGGAGGAAATAGGAGATTATTTGATGGTCCCTCCTTATTTTGGATCGGCGGCTGCCAATAGGCAAGCCGACTGGAGCCAATGAAAGCAATAAGCTAGAATGTTCGAGGATTGAGGAGTCTTCAAGCAATTAGACGGCTTCGGTTTTTACTGAAGCAACACAATCCCCAACTAGTCTTCATCATAGAGATAAAAGTGAATGTTATGCGAATGGAGAAAATTTGAAGAACTTGTGGGTATATGAAGGGTTTTGATGTGCAAGCTGATGGTTCGAAAGGCAGGTTGTCACTGGCATAGAAACACGATATTCAGGTAACAATTTTTAGTAGTTCGAAAAACCACATCGACGGTCTAATAAAAGACAAGCAGGATAGCGAAGAATGGCATTTTACGGGTTTCTATGGCAACCCCTTTCTAAATGAATGGTGCTATACTTTGAATTTGTTGAGATAGCTGGGACAAATCAAATCTCACCCTTGGCTAGTATGTGGAAACTTCAATGAAATTCTTTATTCTTTTGAGAAGAGATGTGGGGTCCCACGAGAGGAAAAAAGAATAGAGGCTTTTCGTGATGCTCTTGATGCGTGTCAATTAATGGATGTAGGTTTTTCAGGTGTATGGTTCACATGGGAAAGGGGTAATTTAGCTGCAACAAATATACGGGAAAGGCTTGATAGAGAGGTAGTGACTGAAGCATAGTTTTTGGCTTTTCCAAATGCACAGATTCAGCATCTATCTTATTCACACTCAGATCATTGTCATTTCATTTTGACTACTGAGAAGGAGAAAAAAAAATCTCGAAAGGCTATATTTCGATTTGAAGCATAGTGGTTGTTTGAGAGATCTTTTGATAAGATGGTAAAGGAGTCTTGGGACAGTATGCAAGGATTGTTACCGGCTAAGCTGGAAGAGCTAAAGCAAATAATTAGTCAATGGGCACTACAAGTAAAGAAAGGCAGACAGGGGGTCAAACAACAGTTACATAGGCAACTGAACAGATTATTGGGGGAGGATAGGATCGATGATAACCTAGCGGAAATTATTAATACAAAAATACATCTTAATTAGGAAATTGACAAAGATGAAGTCTATTGGGAACAAAAAGATCGTGCAAATTGGCTAAAAGTGGGAGACGAAAATACTGCATTCTTTCACAGGTGAGCCACTCAGCGGAATAGGGCGAATGTTATCAACAGCTTGTAGAACAATTTTGGAGAACAGGTGTGTGATGATAAAGGGATGGCAATGATTGCAAAGAATTAATTTCAGGAATTGTTTAGGTCAAGAGGAGTTAGCAATCTAAAACTGATTTTAGAGGGAGTGGAAAGATGTATAATGATGACATGAATGCAAAACTCACGTCAGAATACACTGCAGATGAAATAAGGATAGCTTTGAAGTCAATGGGCCCCACAAAAGCTCCCGGCAATGATGGATTCCCTGTAATTTTCTTTCAAAAATGTTGGCACATAGTAAGAAATGAAGCAACGACCTAAATAAGGGAAAGGAAATTGAAAGTGTTAATCGTTTTGATTCCCAAAACTTCACAGCCCACTAATATGAAAAACTTTAGGCTTATAATTCTTTGCAATGTCCTATATAAAATAATAGCTAAGGTAGTAGCCAACAGATTTCAAAATGTTATAGGAGTATGTATTGATAAAGCACAGAGTACTTTTTTCCCAGGTCGATTCATTACTGATAATGTGCTAGTGGCTTATGAGATCTTGCATACACTTAAGGAGAAACGAACAGGTAAGAAAGGACACATGGCTCTCAAATTAGACATGAGCAAAGCCTATGATAGAGTTGAATGGGAGTTCCTGAAGGTTATGATGGAGCGAATGAATTTTGCAAATTCTTAGGTATCTTTTATTTTGAAATGCATCTCTATGGTTTCTTACTCCATCCTGTTAAATGGAACAAAAAAAGATTGTTTTAGACCAATGAGAGGGCTAAAGCCGGGAAACCCTCTTAGTCGATACCTATTTCTTATATGTAGTGAAGGTCTCTCATCACTTATGCAGACGGCTATGAAGAAAGGGGACATTAAAGGTCTAAAGGCATGTAGGCGTGGTCCACAGACTTCACACCTCCTTTTTGTTGATGACTGTATCATCTTTGGAGAGGCAACGACTTTAGGAGCTTGTAAAATTAAAGACGTCTTGAAAGAGTATGAGAAGTGTTCTGGGCAGTGTGTGAATTTTGAAAAGTCCATGGTGTTTTTTAGTACAAACACCTCAAAAGATGATAGATTCATGGTTGCTAGATTGCTAGGAGTGCGTAAATCAAATGATTTTGAGAAGTACCTGGGTCTTCCTAATTTGGTGGGAAAGAAAAAAAATTCCTTTCAGAATTTAAAAGACGGAATTAAAAAGTGAATAGATGGCTGGAGCTTTAGAATTCTGTCCTAGGGAGGGAAAGAAATTTTTATCAAATCTGTGTTACAAGTAATTCCGACGTACTCGATGATGTGTTTTCTCTTACCAAGATCTTTGTGTGATGAATTTGAATCGATTATGGTAAGATACTGGTGGAAAAAAGGACATGGTCAGAAAAGAATTCATTGGTGTAGTTGAAAGAAAGTATGTGAACTAAAACATAAAAGTGGGCTCGGTTTTCGGAATATGGCAAAGTTTAATGTGGCTCTTCTTGCTAAACAGGGCTGGCGGTTAATTGACCAACCAAATTCTTTAGTAGCACAAATATTAAAAGCAATATACTATCCGACTACTACTTTCCTACAAGCAGAACTCGTGCGTCATCCATCTTATACGTGGAAAAGTATTTAACGAAAGGTATGTTGAAGAAGGGACTAGGGTGGCGAGTTGGCACAGGCGAAAATATTAGAATTAATGATGATGCATGGATGTCCGGGGCAGATAATTTTAGAGTTCATCACCGTATTTTTAATGCTAATATAACTATGGTTGTGGCATTAATTAATGAAAGTAATAGAAAGTGGAGGGAAGAATTGATACGTACTACCTTCGAAACTAATGATGCGGATAGAATCCTACGAATTCCACTGGCGAGAGAAGCACATCCGAATTTGATCTTCTGGCGTGGGGAGCACTCGGGAGAATTTACAGTGCGTAGTGCTTACAAAATACTACAGAGCCAAATCTCTACTACTAGTCCTACTGATACACAAATTACAACCCAACCATTTTACAAACAACTGTGGGAACTACAACTTCCAAACAGAATAAAGCTATTGGCATGAAAAATGTCGTGGAGTTTTATTTCTACGATGGCTAATCTGTACCAAAGAAGAATGGCCCCAAATGCTATATGTCCAAGATGTAGAGCTGGAGCTGAAAATCTATGGCATGTCTTTGTGGAGTATCTGTGTCAGAAGAGTTATAGAAGGAATTAAATTTCAACTGGCTTAGGCAAAATGATTCACATGAATGCATCGAATGGCTTACTTGGATTTTCAGTAAATGTACTGAAGTACAACGTCGAATGGTGATCTGTGGTATTTGGGTGCTATGGTTGGACAGAAATAAGAACTTACACGAGGGAAAGTCTTATACAGGGAAAGAGGCAGCTAGATATGTAAGGCATTACCTCGGCGAAATCGATGGACTAAATGAGAGAAAACTCAGTGCTGCCCAGCAAAATGTCAAATGGAAGGTACCTGCATAATCAACAGTCAAAATCAATTTTGATGCTTCTTTTGACGTTAAGAATCATCAGTTGGCGTCTGCGATAGTATTGAAGCAATGGTTAGCATGTAGCAATCACATGTTTTATTATTATTATTATTATTATTATTATTTGGATGTAATGATGTAACTTAGTTGTATTCCAACTAAGTTTGTTAGTGGTAGTAGGTGGTGATTTATTTTAAGTGGATGTAATGATGAAACTTAGTTGTATTCCAACTAAGTTTGTTAGTGGTAGTAGGTGGTGATTTATTTTAAGTGGATGTAATGATGAAACTTAGTTGTATTCCAACTAAGTTGTCAAGTTGTAAGCTTGTATAAATAGGCTTTATGCCATTTTAAAAAAAATGAATGAATTCAATCAAGATTTCATCCATATACTCTCTATTTTAGCTTTGCTTAAAATTTATTTCATTTTTCTTCTTTGTTTCTGCCGCAAGTCTCGATTCTTGCTCAGCAAGCTTATTGTTGAACCTTGCTATTTGTTGCACTTAGCTCCAACAATTGGTATCAAGAGCCTATTTCTTAAGGGATCTGTTATACAAATTCATGGCTTCATCAAGCTTTTCACCAGCTGCACCTCAAGTCTTCAATGGAGAAGGCTACCACATATGGGTGGTTAAAATGAAGACCTACCTACAAGCTTTCGATCTGTGGGAGGTAGTCAACTCAGATGTTGAACCAGAGCCACTTAGAGGCAATCCAACAGTGGCTCAAATCAGGCAGCATGCTGATGAGAGGACTAAGAGGCACAAAGCCATGTCTTGCATCCAGAACTCAGTGTTAGATGTGATTTTCACAAGGATTATGGCCTGTGAATCACCAAAACAAGCCTGGGACAAGTTGCAAGAGGAGTTTCAAGGGACAGAGAGGACAAGGCAGCAACAGTTGCTGAACTTAAGGAGAGATTTCGAGAATTTGAAGATGAAGGAAGAAGAAACTATCAAGCAGTACTCTGACAGGATTATGGCTGTGGTTAACAGCATAAGGCTCCTTGGAGAGCAGCTCAAGGAAGCTAGGATAGTGGAGAAGGTTATTGCAACTCTGCCCGAGAGGTATGAGGCAAAAATCTCATCTCTCGAGGACTCAAGGGACCTGTACACCATCTCCCTGACAGAGTTGATCAATGCTTTATATGCTCAAGAGCAAAGAAGAGCAAGCAGACTGGAGGAGCATCAAGAAGGTGCCTTTCAGGCAAGAACAAACACTGCCTACAAAGGCAAGAAGGCCTGGAGAGACAAGCCAAGGACTGATGTTGCAAGAAAAGAGGGTCAGACTTGCAAGCACTGCAGAAGGGCTGGTCATCCAAAAGAAAAATGCTGGTTCAATCCAGATGCTGTATGTCAGCATTGTAAAAAGAAGGGTCATGTTGAGAGAGTCTGCAAGAGCAAGGCCAAATCAAGGCAGAGTCAGTTTCAACAGAAGAAAGCTGAGGCTCGAGTAGCTAAGGAGGATAGTGACCAAGAGGAGCAAGTCTTTGCTGTGTTATGCTCAGCTGCTCAAGAAAGGTTCTCATCTGGTTGGCTTCTAGACAGTGGATGCACCAACCACATGACACCTGATGCTGCAATCTTCAAGTCTTTAGACAGAAGCTGCAGAACTAAAGTCAAGATAGGAAATGGACATTTTATTCAAGCTGAAGGCAAGGGTGATGTGCTGATATGCACCCCCACAGGTGCCAAAGTGATTTCAAATGTGCTTTTGGTGCCTGAAATTGACAGAAACCTGCTCAGCATAGCTCAGTTGCTGAAGAAAGGTTATTCTGTTGTGTTCAAAGACAACCAATGCCAAATCAATGATCCAAGTGGATCCAAGCTGATGGCAGTTCCTATGGCTAATAAGAGCTTTGTAGTTGACTGGACCAGGGAGTCAGACATTGCCTACACAGTCACATCAGATGAATCCAAGCTTTGGCATCAAAGACTGGGACATGCCAACTTCAGATCGATGGCTCGAATGGTCAGAGAGGACTTGGCTGAAAACTTCATCAACTCAGTGGATCATGATGATGTGTGTGAAGTGTGTCAGCTAGGAAAGCAGGCCAGACTCCCATTTCCCTCGAATCAAGCCTGGAGAGCCTCTGAAAAACTCCAACTGGTGCACACTGATGTGTGTGGCCCTATGAGGACTGAGTCATTAAGTGGAAACAGGTACTTCATACTGTTAATTGATGATTTTTCAAGATATTGCTGGCTTTACTTCCTAAAACAGAAATCAGAGGCGGCCTCAGTGTTTTGGAAGTTTAAGACTGCTGCTGAGACTGAAACAGGTTGCAAGCTGAAGTCCATAAGGTCTGATAATGGGACTGAGTACACCTCAGTTCAGTTCCAAGCCTTCTGTGATAAGGCAGGCATCAAACATCAACTTACCAACACATATACACCTCAGCAAAATGGTGTAAGTGAAAGGAAGAATAGGAGTTTGATGGATATGGCCAGGTGCTTGATGATTCAGAAGAATCTGCCTAAAGCACTATGGGCAGAGGCAGTTAACACTGCAAACTACATTCAAAATAGGCTTCCAACCAAGGCCTTGGATCAGAAGACTCTATTCGAAGCCTGGTTTGGATTCAAGCCATCACTGGCTCATCTGAAGGTCTTTGGATGCATCTGTTATGCTCATGTACCTGCTGTCAAAAGGGACAAATTGTCTGAAAGGGCTCGACCTGGTATTTTGGTGGGCTACAGCACTGTTAAGAAGGGCCATAGGATCTTGGATCCTTCAACAAAGAAAGTGTCAGTCAGTAGGGATGTGGTATTTGATGAAAAGTCATGTTGGAACTGGGAAAAACATGAACCTGAGGAAGTTTCAGAAGGACTTGCAGCAGATCAAGCTGAGCCAGATCAAAATGTTCCTGAAATGGACATTGATGATGAACCAGTTAGAGGAACAAGACCATTGACTGAGATTTATGAAAGAGCTCATGTAGCCATAGCTGAACCAAGCAATTTTGAAGAGGCTGAAGCTCAGCAATAGTGGAAGCAGGCAATGGCTGAGGAGATTAGCATGATTGAGAAGAACCAGACCTGGGAATTAGTTGAAAGGCCAGTCAAAAGGAAGATAATTGGGGTGAAATGGGTGTACAAAGCCAAGCAAAATGCTGATGGTACCTTGAACAAACTGAAAGCAAGGCTAGTTGTCAAGGGGTTCAGTCAGAGGTATGGCCTGGACTACCTGGAGACCTTTGCACCAGTGGCCAGGCTAGACACCATCAGATTACTGATTGCCTTAGCAGCACAGCTCGAGTGGAAGATCCATCAACTCGATGTGAAATCAGCCTTTCTGAATGGTTTCTTAGATGAAGAGATCTATGTTGAACAACCACAAGGGTTTGAGATAGCTGGCAGAGAGCATATGGTCTACAAACTGAAGAAGGCCCTATATGGCTTAAAACAGGCTCCAAGGGCCTGGTACAGCAGAATCGATGGCTACTTGACTAATTTGGGATTCGATCAAAGCAAGAGTGAGCCAACACTGTATGTCAAGAAGCAAGGGACACAAACACAGCTTATTGTATCCCTATATGTTGATGACCTGCTGGTGACAGGAGGAGATCGAGCAGTGCTGGTCGATTTCAAGACCAAGATGCAAGAAGTATTTGAAATGTCTGATCTAGGGGAAATGTCTTATTTCCTTGGAATGGAGGTGACTCAAGCACAAAATGGGATATTTCTAAGTCAGAGAAACTTTGCCACAAAGATTCTGACCAAGTTCTCCATGCAAAACAGTAAAGCAATTAAAACACCTGTTGCTGTTGGAGAAAAACTATCGAGCCAAGGTGATTTTGAGAAGGTTTGTGAAACAACCTACAGAAGTCTAGTTGGTTGTCTGTTATATTTAACTGCCACTAGACCAGACATAATGTATGCTGTAGGATTGCTCTCAAGGTTCTTGCATTGTTGCAATAAAAAGCATTTACAAGCTGCTAAGAGAGTGCTTAGATATGTCAAAGGCACTTTGAGCTATGGTTTAAGGTACAGCAAGGAAGGAAATCTGAAGCTGGTTAGCTACACTGATAGTGACTGGGCTGGCTCGATAGATGACATGAAAAGCACCTCAGGGTATGCTTTCAACCTTGGTTCAGCCATGTTTTGCTGGAGCTCGAAGAAGCAAAGTCTGGTGGCTCAATCTACTGCTGAAGCAGAATATGTGGCAGCTGCAAGTGCTGTCAACCAAGCCATTTGGCTAAGGAAAATCTTAGCTGATTTGAAAGTGCATCAAAAGGAAGCTACTGAGATCTTCTGTGACAACCAATCTTCAGTTGCAATTGCTAAAAATCCAGTGTTCCATAGAAGAACAAAGCATTTCAGCATCAAGTTGCATGTTGTTCGAGAAATGGAGCAAGCTCAGGAAGTGAAGCTGATCCATTGTAATTCTGAGGATCAACTTGTAGACATTTTGACTAAAGCCCTTAATGTCACAAGGTTCGAATGTCTAAGAAGGAAGCTAGGTGTTTGCTCCATGCAAACCAAGGAGGAGTATTGAAGCAATGGTTAGCATGTAGCAATCACATGTTTTATTATTATTATTATTATTATTATTATTATTATTATTTGGATGTAATGATGTAACTTAGTTGTATTCCAACTAAGTTTGTTAGTGGTAGTAGGTGGTGATTTATTTTAAGTGGATGTAATGATGAAACTTAGTTGTATTCCAACTAAGTTTGTTAGTGGTAGTAGGTGGTGATTTATTTTAAGTGGATGTAATGATGAAACTTAGTTGTATTCCAACTAAGTTGTCAAGTTGTAAGCTTGTATAAATAGGCTTTATGCCATTTTAAAAAAATGAATGAATTCAATCAAGATTTCATCCATATACTCTCTATTTTAGCTTTGCTTAAAATTTATTTCATTTTTCTTCTTTGTTTCTGCCGCAAGTCTCGATTCTTGCTCGGCAAGCTTATTGTTGAACCTTGCTATTTGTTGCACTTAGCTCCAACAGATAGTAGCAAGGAATTATACAGGGGAAATTAAAATAGCTACATCCCACCTCCATTTTATGGTGGCTACGGCCTTTGAAGCGGAAACTATTGCCTGCTATGAAGCTGTTCTTACGGGAAAGACATGGGCTTGACAGACATTATTGTCGAAGGGGACTCCAAAACAATTACCAACAAATGCATGGCACAATCTAGAGATAAATCGCAGGTCAGTGCATATATCAGAAACATCCAAAGCGAAAAAGACAATTTTCAAGCGATTACTTTTCTCTTTGTTTCGAGATTGGCTAACTAGTTAGCCCATATCATTGCTACAACAAGTCTCAGAAAGAAGGAAGAAATTTACTTACTTGGTGAGGTTCCTGGTTATGCCAAATACCAATCGGAACTGGAAAGACCAAAACTGAAATGAAGTGTAGGATCGAAGAGAAGGAGGGTGTAGAGAGGCCCTTCATCAGAAACGTTTTCATCTACCCTCAGGCCCTATCTCCAATGAATCTGAATCGTCAAGTAGGAAAATGGAAGGTTGGGGACAGGTCATTTTCAAATGACGGGGATATAAAAATTTTTAATGTGTTTTCTTTTTTGTTCTAGAGTTTTCTACTTGTTGTTTAAGTTTATTTTGAGTACATTTGTCAGACGTTTTAATTTTCTTCAGATAATAAATATCCCTGGTTGCTTTAAAAAAAAACTCACTTATAATAGTTAATTAAAATTTAAGATAATGTAATAATATTTTAATAATTCAATCGTTGAATTTATTAAGATATTTTTGTACTTATTATGCGTGTAAATTTTTAAATCAATTCAATATTTCTATTATATTGATCTAAAATATTCTTTATATTAATATATATATGTAACACTTAGAAAGTTTTTATATAAAACAAATATGCAGAAAAACTTGACAAACGTAATATATGTGAATGAAACATAAAATATGATAGTTGATGTTAAAATATTAATCATACAAAAAATATTGGAGTGTGTAAAACTACTCTAATTTTACACCGGTGTAAATAAATTTCTTTAATTTATGTCAATTAATAATATTAGAAAAAAATCGTTTATAATGAATATAATTGAAATGTTAGTATAATTTAATTCATTAGTATTTATTATTTTCTAGCTAGTTTAATAAAAATGAATTAAAGTGATTAAGAATAGAGTAAATCTCATATTAACAAAATAATATAAGATTTCCCAATAAATAGTGGCGTTGAGATTATTGTTAAAATATTGGCACTACCGATACTGGTGCATTAATGTCGTCATATTATTGGCGAGAAGTAACTTTTTTCCATCCAAATATGAAATATATGATTCTAGAATATAGGATTAGCATGGATAATCCCACATTTTGTAATTAGGATAATGCTGTAAAAATTGGATCCTTCATAAAACTGATTTTCGGTTCAATTATTACAAAA
The DNA here is from genome assembly GCF_007990345.1 of Gossypium hirsutum. Taxonomy (NCBI): domain Eukaryota; kingdom Viridiplantae; phylum Streptophyta; class Magnoliopsida; order Malvales; family Malvaceae; genus Gossypium; species Gossypium hirsutum. Next base: position 7,400,095 of record NC_053436.1, on the reverse strand, counting down.
TAAAAAATTTTAAAATCATAAAAAAATACAAACAAATAATAATAGAATTATAAAAATTTATTGTATAAATTATGGCAAAAAATTTAAATATTTAGATTAAGTTAAATTCAGTTCAACTGGATCAATTCTTCTTCTATGAATAATTCAATTTTTTACAAATTTTTATTGAGTTAACTAATTTTGACAATCATTTTTTTTATGAAAATTTTACTTTTACCCATAAGATTTAGGTAGAAAAAAAATATTTAAGTTTAGTTTATAATGATAATAACAGTTATGTGGAGTCAGGGGTTTTGACAAGTATTGTCTACGAAAATAGGGAAGAAGATATTTTTGGCAGAAATAGACAAAAGTTGGGGGTCCACGACAAACATCAAATTATATAAGTGACTGGAAATGGAATTAAATAAGGTTTTGTGTGTTCAAGAAATCTGCACAGAAAACAAAGGAAATATGGTGCTTTGAACATACAAGAAAACGACGACCCTTAGCCATTAAGTCAACGAAGAACTGTTCCTAGCTGATGGTGAGGGGCTGCTGATTTAATTACCCCTTAATGCACCTTTACATTGTACACACCACAACTCACGTCATTCCATTATTTATTTCAGCAACTAATCTTGTTTTGTTTTTTTATAGTTTTACGTTGCTGAAATCTAATATTTTATTTATGTATTCTCAAAAATTGGTATTGACTTTATTTTTTAGTTTAAATAGTTTATTAAAATAATGATATATATTTTCTTAAAAACATAAATTTTTTAGGTATAATAATGATTTAAATTTAGATATTTTTTTTGTTTTTTTAATATATTCATTGAAAGAAGCATTGTGATTAATCTTTTGCATTCTGTAAGTTCATTAAAAAAGTAGACGTTGACTACGAATTTTAAAATTATTTTATATCAAAAGTGAGAATTGAACCATTGATTATTGGTTAAGGTAAAATACATTTTTTTCATCTCACCTAACCCCTATGGTTAAACCTAAACTATTTCTAAGAAAAGTAAACACTTCACCAATAGACCACAACTTAGAAGTTCCTTAACAACATTTTTTTAATTCATATTAGATATGATCAAGGGTCAAGGTACTTATCTAAGTACGAATGCCCACTTAGAATTTAGGAGTTTAAAAAAAATATTAAAACTAAAAAATAAGTTTAGACAAAAAAATAGGTCCGTTTTAAAATATTGATCAAGCTCAAGTTGCAATACTCAAACTCGAAACCCAATCAACTATTTTTGAAGCTTGTAATTCGTTATTAAAAGGATGTAAGTTCACCGGTGTTTAAGCTCATATTATTTTCTAATTTAATGGTTTGGGAGTGTGGGTAATAATAGAAATTGTATAAAAAATTTAAAATTATTAAATTATTTTAACAAGAATATTATAAAAGGTATATTAATATCACACTCGTAAATAAATATTAATTTATATCATATTTACTATGTGAATGGAATAAAATATATGTAAAAAGATCTATATTTATCTTTTACATTAATAATAGTCTTTAAAAAAAAAGGAATGATAGTTTTTTTTACCGAGATGATTTGTTTGAGGAATTATTCAAGTTATTTTATTTGAAGATATTTTTTTTGGTGAATAAAATAAAAAATACAAAGTTAATAAACTTAGACTCTCAAAGGAGGATCTTCAAATAATCTTAAGCCTAATCTCCTAGTATGAACTGTCTTGGCTAGACTATCAGTAATTGAGTTATCTTCTCTAGGAATATATTGAATTTTCTACTGCTCCACCCTCTTCAGAATATGATGAATTCTCCTGATTATCACAGGATTAGAGTTCCCAGAAGAATCTTCCATGATTACATTAATAGCTTCAATACTATCTGTTTGGATTAGAATTCTCTCGAAATGCGTATCCAAAATAATATTCAACCCATCCAATATCCTCCAAAACTTTACCTTCAAAATAGTGCAATTACTCAAATATTTAACGAACCCAATAATCTACTCAGCATTATGATCCCTCACACAATCACTATTATTTGAAGATAGTAAAATAAATAAATAGTCATATACTTTTGTTAAGAAAATTTGAATTAAATTGATGTTACCCAATTTCAACTAAATTACATTTTTAACCATTCCCATTTTGCTTTGACATTTGTCATAATGAAGTTTGTGTGAAAAAGTTATTGTTTCTTGGTATTATAAATCAGGGTTGAAGTTGTATATCACCCATCCCTCTCTCTCCCTTGTATATGCAGTGAAAAAAAAGGAACAGCAAAGCTGGATTAATTTGTAATCTATACTGTATTACTTACTCCTTTGACATTTCTATTAAAAAAATATTAAGTGATAACCTTCCAAACAAAGATATTAATTGTGATTAAATCTCAATCTCTATTAGTGTTAATTAATTAAAAGCTGTCGCTGCACAAATGAAAGTAAACGCTATGAATTAAGATTTTGTATTTGTTGTATTGACTTTCAAAACTAATACTGGAATTTTCATTTATATATTAGAAGTGCAAGGGTTATGCTATACTTTTTTTTTGGACGTGCACAGGTACTTGGATAATGTAACCAATACTTTATTTTTAATTAAAGTATTCGGGAGAGATTGGATTAAATTAATTTTTTTATTATTAGATAAATCAATTTAGTTGTTATATTATTTTAAAAAAAATTAAATACGTTTAAATTATAATAGAATTAAGATTTATTATATAAAAATAGTATTTATTATTTAGTAAAGTTAATATTTTTAAAATTTTTATGATTTTGCAAATAAAACATTTTATTTGGAATTAAACTAAAATTGACTTATAGCTCTCAATTGAAGTTGTCTCCCACCATTTTTTATTTCTTAACCTAAAAAATCTCTCCATAATCTTTCTTTTCTCCTTTAATTCGATGTTTTGAAACTCTAGTATGACCCTGTTGAAGCAAGTGAATCATATAGCTCTTGTAGTCATTGATATGGTAATTTTAATTAAGTTATCACTTAAGCAAGTACTGATTTTTTATCGTTTATATTAAATTTATGCTTATTATAGAATATTGAATTTTTTCTTTAATTTAATATCTAGGTTGAAGAATGAAACTTTCTGGTTTAGACTTGTAAATTATCAGATGCTAAACAAATAATGCAATCATCTTAAAAATCGTCTAGATATATCGAGTTTTTTAAAGGTGGCCAAAATACCTCTTATTCTATTGCAATCGTTGTTATTCACAACACTGATGGAAATATGGAGACCAAAGACTCTTACCTTCTACTTCCTTTGTAGCGAAGCGACAATAGCTTTGGAAGATGTCGCCCTAATCATGGGCCTTCTAATTGAATGAGTTGTTGTCACCAAAGTGGTTGAATTCAAGCTTGAACCAAAGATGAAGAGCTTACTTGATCATTACCCCAACGACAAGTGAAATTTAAGGGTGATCATCGCATAAGTTGGTCCAACAAGTATGCTAGAGTGTATATACCGCACCACTACAGCAAAACAGGTTTTTAGTAGCGTTTTTTTAGGTCTATAAGCGACGCTAAAATTATTTGCGACACTTTTACAAACGCCACAAAAAACGCCACTAAAGACAACGCCGCTAACATTTTGTGGCGTTTATGAAAAAAACGCCGCTAAAAGTCATGATATTTAGCGGCACTTTTCCTAAAAACATGCCTTTAGCGGCGCTTTCCCAAAAATGCCCTAAAGATCATGACCTTTAGCGGCACTTTTCCCACAAACGCCGCTAAAAATCATGGCCTTTAAAAAAATTATTTTATTTTAATTAAATAATATTTATTTCTATGTTAAATATTTTATTATGTTTTATTTTTGAAATTTGAACTTCAAACTATATATTTTTAAGGATAAATAAAAAATACTATTTAAATTAAATTTTCTATGAAAATTTTAACTTTAAAACTAAATATTAAAATTGAAGAATTTAAATTTAGAATTTAAAATAATAAATTAATAACACAAATAAAATCCAAAAGTTAGAACTCTAAGTTATCTTAAATATTAAAATAAAAATAAAAATATAGAATCAAAAATAAAATAAATAATAAAAATTAGATTAAATATAAAGATATAAATAAAATACAGCAAGTCCTTTACTAACAGCAAGTCCAAATACAGCATCTTGTTTACGAGCCTAAACAACATTGAAAATTGGAAATTTGGTCTTTTATAAAAGACAAATTACTAAGTTTTGAACTAGGAATTCTAATACCTCGGAGGGCAATGCAAAGTTTAAAGCTTCAGAGACTACACTCTCATCAGGACAAGATGCTAATGAACCTACAAACAGAGGGGAAAAATATTATAGATTTGAATAGTACTAATCATGTTAGATTCAGAAGTGCAAAAGTGGCATTCATGCCTTTTGGTCCAAGAGTGACTCCAACCAAATTAGTAAGCTTGTTCACACCAGTCTACAACAAAAGAACATGAGGTAAGCTAGAGCAAACATATAAAGGCTGTGAAGTTCAGTTGAATACTTAACCAGTTAGGCAACTTTTTAGCATTTGAAACAAAGACTCACTCGTAATTTCTTTATGGCTGACCCATCCTTATTGAAATGTAGCTCTTTTGCTGCAGAAATATTGGGCAGACGAGATCTTCTAATAACAACATTTCATCTACTAAGAAATGAAGATGAAGAAATGGATGCTAAAGATGACAATGTGTTGGAAGAAGATGAAAGCTTCTTATCCATGACCAAACTATTGGATGCAACGAATGAGCCAACTGATGACATGGCTGTGAAAGTGGATGCCATCTTACTCTCTTAATAAGCTGAAAAATATTCAAAACAATGGTTTTAGAATCAAGGTTATCTCAAATGTAAATTGATGAATAAGCAATTTTTTTCAAATATTTTAATTTCTACAACTAAAACACAATAAAAAAAAAACAAATGAAGGTAAAATTCACAGGTAAAACCAATAGTTTTTGAAGCATTTCAAGTTTTAACAAACTTCAAATATAAACGAAGGGATTTTTCTAATATTTTCATTTTCTAAAACTCAAAAATAATAATTAAAATATAAAGCTAAAATATAACCTAAGATCAGAGAAATGTTTAAGTATGGTGCGTACCTGAACTTTGCATCATTCTTAGGAATTGAAGGTAGCCTAGTCAGCCTTCTGGCGAAAACACTTCCTCTAAGATTTAAGTGATAATGATATATCTTATTATCACTAATGCCTGCAGCCAAACACAAAATTGACTTTATTAAATACATAACGAAGAATTTAACAAAAGGGAGACACACACTCACACATATATGCATGTATATATATATTGTTTAATATGCTCTAACTGACAGAATAAATGGGCAAAATTTAATATTAAAAAGAAAATAAAAGAAGCATGCCGCTTGACAACATTTTAGGCACTATAATAAGTTGTTCATCCAAATGAATTATTTAAATTTCAGATCATAAATACATATTAAAAAGCATAGTAAACATAAAGCAGAATTGAGTCATTGACAATCCTGTATTATCGCCTACACCTTAAGCAGCTAACAACTGACACGTAAAAAATCAAAAGAAAGATCCAAAAGAAAAAAAAATGAGATCCAAAAGGTTCACCTGGATACTTACTATAATCCATAACATGGGGTGTTTCTGTGTATAACCGGCAACCATCTCACAGAAGTGATTTGTAATATCAAAGGCAACAGGATTATAACTTGCATGCTCATAATCCTATAAAAGTAGGCAGCCAATCAACATCAAGAGAATTACATATCATTACTTTGAGAGAAAACAACTCTCGGGCAAAATAGAATGATCACTTATTGAGCAGCAAATTCAAGATCATATGAAATTTCTATCATCCACTAATTATTTGAATCTCTTTCTGCTTGGTAACTTACATACAAGCACAACTTGCTCTCTTCATGCTTAAATAAGACTTATTTAAAAACAGTATAAATTTTAAAGAGGCCCTCAACCTTATCTTTTTCCTTGGTTTGTTAAGAATTCAGAATTCATTTTATTTTATTGGTCTATTGGAAAAACCCACAATAGAATTTTTTTTTCTCATTTTAGTTTTTCCCAAAAAATAGAATAAAAGACAGAATTTTATACAGATGGAAACAAGAGAAGAGGAATAGTAAAATTGGTTTAATTTAAATAAATTAAGTAGTCATACACTTAGAGCGTTCTTCCTACCCAAAAATAATAAAAAGTTACCAGAAAATTCACAGAATTGGAAGTCCTTAGTTTGTTATTTTGGCAGCTTAAGCAAAATGAATTCATGTAAAAAAGGGAATGTCTGTGCTACTCACCACTTTGATTTTATCCTAACCCAAAAGGAATAAACAAAAATGCCACTAAAATCAAATGTAATCATTGTTTCTACCGAATAAAAGCAAAACAAAGTCATCACCTTCTACAGATGAACCAAAGACAGCAAAGAGAGAAGAAAAACTAACCCAAATTCCTCATAGTTGCGTGAACAATGTGTCCCTTTTCCAGGAGCTAATATAATAGAAATAAGAAACCCAAATATGAAATCTCTAAATAATACAAAATGATAAATCAAAATAAAGTTATATAAATTAACAGAGCATATTATATTAGAAAGAGGGACGATACACAAAAGATAACTATGAAACGTAGTTTTACATACAATCAGTCACGTGCTTCTGCCCTTTTCTAACTGAGACAGTAATAGATATGATCCAAGTGTGTATATATATGTATAAGTAAAAAATAACCATTATTACTCTTTGGGATTTAGAAAATAACTTCTAACTTAATTTTGTTTTCTTGTTTCGAGCTTGAGTTATTAAGTAAGCTAAATTCAAATATTTTAACATTTGACTACAGATAACTTGTAAGACTAACCAAGTTCAACTTGAATTAGAGCTCGAGTATAAATAATTTAGTTTGAAATCAAATATGTCAAATTGATTTTTTATTTGATAAATGAATCTAATCATGTCTGATTAAACTAACCCGAGCAATTTAATTTAATTTTATGAAAATAAAGCATTAAAAGTGTAACTTAATTTTATCTGCCACTGCCACCATTTTGGATAACACCTAAGAAGTGAACCATCCCATTTCCTGTGGCAAAAAAGAACACTCATTGATGAGTTAAATGCTTCAACTAGACCAAGAATATAATCAATATTAATAATTGAATAAACATACTAAACTCTCTTGTATGTGCAGCACCAATCACCCACATCAGCTTTGATAAACCGTAATATATACATACTTTTACCCCATGCTTAACGCATTTTATGCATGATTTTCCCTTAGAATTGGTGAATTCGATGCTCGTAATGCTTTAATTTCATGTTTTATACTTAAAAGAGGATAGAAGAGTGAAAGGAACGAGAAATAGGCCAAAACGAAGAAAATGGACCAAAGTACGAAATCAACACTGCCTGGACCTCCTCACACGGGCAGACTACACGGCCTGTCAATTTGGCAAGCTCGAGTACAGCTTGAAGTAATCGCACACGGGCGTGTCCCTGCCGAGCCCAAGTTGAGTCCAATTCGGAAAAGGCTAATTTTGAGGACTCTTAGGCATTCCAAAGCCTATAAATACACTCTAGAGGAGGAAGAAAATGAGACATAGAATAGGGAGTAAGGAATTACTCTGAGGAAGCCGATTGATCCATCTCAGAAGCCGAATTCATCATCAAGACTGAAGATCTCTCCTTAATTTCTCCTTCAGGAGTTTTGGGTTTTCTTGATGTTTTGTATTCTTTATTATTCTGAGATGTTCTCTTATTTAGTTATGAACTAAAACCCCTAAATACCTAAGGGGAATGAAACCTAAGACGAATCTTGTTATTATTTTCTGAATTGTATGATAAATATTTAACTTGTTCTTAATTATGTGTTCTTAATTCTTGTTTTGATATCCCAGGATACTGATTCAAAATAAGCTCTTATTTAGAGGAGGAATAGACCCTATCTAAGAGTATATTTGTCATAATTAAGCAGAGTTGTTTGCGCGCCTAGACATAGGGTGACAAGATTTTGTCGGATTAGGGTGAAACCTAATAAGGGGATCCTTATATCGAGTTAATGCAACCCTAGGGTGTTAATTAGAGAAAGGTCTCAATTATTCAATCTAGGGATTAGACGTTATTAGTCTTGAATAGGGATAATAACATAACTTAGGGATCTCTATAGAACAAGTTAAATGAATAAATCGTCCGATTCGGAGCTAGAATAACAAGTATGGTCTAGGTGGATTTTCCTTTAGGTATTGTCTTAATTCAATCGATTTTCCCAGAAGTAATTCCCCAATTCTATTCTCTGTGAGTTCTTAGATTAGATAATTAGTTAGTTCAAACAAAAACCTCTTTATTCTTAGGCTAGATAATAAAAAAGATAGTCATTACTAGTACTTTTAGTTCCTTTGGGTTCGACAATCCGGTCTTGCTAAAACTATACTACTTTTCGATAGGTACACTTGCCTACATTGCAATAATAGTTAGTTTCAAGAATGATTAGTTATAAATATTTAAAACCTATCACGAAATCACGCGATCAAGTTTTTGGCGCTGTAGCCAAGGAACTAAGATATTAGGAACGCTCAATTTTTATTACTTTAGCCATTCATTTTTCTTGCAATTTAATTTAATTTAATTTATTATTATTATTATTATTTATTAATTTACTTTTTCTTTCTCTTGGCAGGTTTTTATAGTTTATGACTAGAAGAAACCCGTCAGGACCACTACTTTTTGATGAAGAAATCGATCGTACAGTTCACTGACATCAAAGAGAAATAAGGCGAAGCTTAAGATACACAGAGAACGAGTAAGAGGACAATACTCAATCCCCAACCGAAGAGATGGCTGAAAACCAAGACAATCAGCTACCTCCTGCAATTGCGGTTAATCAAAATCTTGCTCCACGCACTATGTATGATTATGCTAAACCTTCTTTAACAGGAACTGAATCGAGCATAGTTAGACTTGCTGTAGCTGCAAATACTTTTGAACTAAAACCTAAGACTATTCAAATGATATAGCAATTTGTTCAGTTTGATGGTTTGCAAGATGATGATCCCAACGCTCACTTAGCAAACTTCTTAAAACTATACGATACATTTAAAATTAATGGTGTTTCTGATGATGCCATTCGTCTTCAGTTATTCCATTTTTCATTGAGAAACAAAGCTAAATAGTGGTTGAACTCATTACCACGAGGGTCAATCACTACTTGGGAATAAATGATCGAAAAATTTCTATTAAAATATTTTCTGCCGGCTAAAACGGCTAAATTATGTAATGATATCTCTTCATTTGTGTAGATGGACTTAGAAACTCTTTTCGATGCATGGGAGAGATACAAAGACTTACTGAGAAGATGCCCTCACCATGGGTTACCGCTTTGGCTACAGGTTCAAACGTTCCATAATGGCCTGAATCCTTTGACTCGACAAATGGTTGACGCAGCTGCTGGCAGAACCATCAATAATAAAACACCTAAAGATGCCTATGAGTTTATAGAGGAGATGTCACTGAATAACTATCAGTGGCAAGCCATGAGGACTAAGCCAACTAAAACAGCAAGCGTTTATAATGTCGATTCGGTTACTATGCTGTCAAATCAGGTAGAACTTCTAAATAAAAAGATTGATGGTTTACTTGGTTCTATTTAGGTACATCTAGTAATGAGGTGCGAGACGAATGGAGGAGGAGCATGCATAGAGTATCAACCCTTCAACTCTGGCATCGAGAAGGAACAAGTCCAATATATGGGTAATAATAACTCTCGATCCCAAAATAACCCATATAGTAACACTTACAATGTAGGTTGGAGGAACCACCCCAATTTCTCGTGGGGTGGTCAAGGAAATCAAAGACCACAACATCCTCTGAGTTTTCAACAACCACCCTATCAACAAGAAAAGAAATCGAACCTTGAAGAGATGCTCGCAAAGTTTATATCGGTGTCTGAAACCCGTTTTCACAACACTGAGACAACACTTAAAAATTAACAAGCGTCGATCCAAGGGCTCGAAACTCAGATAGGCCAGTTTTCCAAACTAATCTCCGAACGACCACAAGGTAGCTTGCCAAGTAATATTGAACCCAACCCAAGGGAACAGTTCAACGCAATTAATATTCAAGACGACGAAAGAGTCGTTGATCCTAAACCAGAACTGAGGCAAGAAACTGTGCTAAGCAAAGGTCAATGTGAGGTATGTCATAATAAAAACAAATCAGTGAATGTCGAATATAAACCTCGTGTGTCATACCCCAATGCGACAAGGAAAGACCACTCAGATGAACAATTTGGTAAATTCCTTAAACTTTTAAAAAAAATTACACATTAACTTACCGTTTATTGAAGCTCTATTGCAGATGCCAAAGAAAATGAAATTTTTAAAGGAGCTTTTAACAAATAAGCGGAAGTTGGACGAGGCGTCGTATGTGGAGATAAATGCAGTGTGCTTAGCTATTCTGCAAAATAAGCTACCGAACAAATTAAAAAATCTAGGGAGTTTTACAATTCCTTACTTAATTGGTAGTTTAGATGTTAATAATGCATTAACTGATTTAGGGGCTAATATCAACATCATGCCTTACAAAATGTTTAAGCAACTAGGTCTCAAGAAACCCAAATAGACTAGGATGAGCATTCAATTAGCAGATAAAACTATCAGATTCCCTAGGGGTATTATGAAGATGTCCTAGTTAAAATCGATAAATTTATATTTCCCGTTGTCTTCATTGTTCTAGACATAGAGGAGGATAGCAACACTTCTTTAATTCTAGGAAGACTCTTTTTAGCAACTGCTAAAACAATTATTGATGTTGGCACAGGTGAACTCACACTCCATGTGGGAGACGAAACAATCACCTTTCAAGCTCACAATTCCGGCAACACATTGGAAATTGAAGGTGATTGTCTAAACCATTCTACTAAAGCTGACAATATGGTGCAACCTTCTTTGCAGGAAATGAGTCTGAAGGAAGTACATGAGCCATTATCAAGCAATGTAAAGGACCTATTCGTGAAGATCGAAGGCTACAAATCGAGGAGCTAGATAAATGGCGGACGCATAAACCGAGAACACCCGACAAACCGAATCTACGATGAAACGAGCTCAATACCTTTCCAAATTAACTTAAGGTTAGAGATAGAGTCTTATTAGATGTCGCAGATCCCCACATTGTTGCTACCACACCGAATGAAGAAATCCCTCTTACGATACTCAGTATTTTCCCATTCGGTACGGTCGAGGTGAGTCATCCCAAGTTTGACACTTTTAAGGTAAACAACACCCGTTTAAAACCTTATTTTGATAAGATTAATAGCAGGAATGAGGAGTATAAACTCCTCAAACCACCATGATCACTCAACGAAGAGGTAAGTCGAGCTTAGACTATAAATAAGCGCTTCTCGAGAGGTAACCCGAGCACTAACTGTATTAACTTCTTTAAAATTTAGTCTTCAACACCTAACTTACTAATGGAGCTCTTAAATATAGGTTTTCCACAGAGACACGGCCAAGAGCACGGGCGTACTTAAGGCCGTGTAAAAATAGGGCAACAATTTTCCCAAACACGAGCTACAATAAAAATGCCACGGCCGTGCAACATGGCCGTGGTCGAGCCTGCCAAAATACACGAGTGTACGACACGCCCGTGTGGAAGAACCGTGGGTGAACCTGTTAAAACAGCACAGGTGTACGACACGCCCGTGTCTAGCACCCGTGGTCGAACCTGTTAGATTGACACGGGCGTGGGAGAAGCGAACAACGCCAGACACGGCCGTGCGACACGATTGTGTGCACCTACACGCCTAAGGACCACAGGCGTGGACTAAATGTTAGACGAGCTCAAATTCAAAATTCACGAATCACACGAGCTGAAATTGGGGAACACGGGTGTGTTACCTAGCCGTGTGCCCCAAAATCTATAAATACGCTGCACTATTCATTGTCTTCCCCATTCAAAAACTCTAACCCTAGCCGCTGCAATTCCACATGGCCTCCCTGCCACTCCCGTGCGCTGCCTCCAACTCTATTTTTGACCCCCGATTTCTCTCCCTTAGCGTTTGTTTACTCTTTTCACCTCTATTCTACTTACTTTTAATGTTTATTTTTAAAATAAGCTTTATTTTTCTCTTACTATTTCCATTTTGTTCATTATTTCTACATTATTAGATTATTTATCATACATTTCATGTTAAATCGAGTTGTTAAGAGAGCCTCACTCTTTTGTCATACACATGCCATTACTATGGCCATTCTCATGCCATTACAATGATAACGTCACGAAATTATGCTATCAAAATAATTATGTTGGTTATGTTTGGTTAATATTAGTAGTTGTGGCTAAAATTCTGATTTTTATTTGAAATTTCTCTTCGTTTTACTTTGATCATTCCTCAAGATGAATTAATGGTTTTGATTGTAGGTACCATGTCATCTTCACGAGGAAAGAAAACCACTGTACCTACTTCGAAGAAGAGGAAGGGAGCGTCATCTTCCGCGGGTCCAACCACAAAAATTCGTTACCCTCTCCTGCATCATTGTTAAATGCATCATTGTTTTAAAAACTTATACTTCATTTAATCCAAAATATTTTTTAAAAAAATGAGGCAATGTTTTTGTATTTAGGAATTCGGGAAGTAGTGCCCTAATATGCTGGGTTGCGATTTCCTGTTTGTCTAAATGTCTAAAGTATCATTCTAAATAGATTTTGTAAATCACAAGATGATTTCAGTTACGAAAGTTTAAGAATATCATGTCCAATCATGCTGGATGTGATATTTGTATTCTTTTGGAGCAAAGGAATCTCGATTTTCAACTCAAATTATTCCAGTTTCAAAAAGGGATCCTACTTTTAAATTCTTTCAAACTTTTGACATCAATACAGAAAACTATTCAATTTGGTACCAATTTTGGGTGTTGCGAGGGTACTAATCCTTCCTCGTGCGTAATCGACTCCCGAACCTGTTTTCTCACATTCTTCGTAGACCAAAATGTTTTATAAGATGATCCAATCATACCTAAAAAGATTGGTGGCGACTCTTGTTTTCAAAATTCTCTCTTTTAAAGAAATGGTTTCGACAGCTTGGCGACTCTGCTGGGGACAAACAAGAGAGTCAAGCCAAGAAATTGATTATTTTCTGTCTTAATGTCGGAAGTTTGGAAATATTTTAAAAAATATCGATCTTTTTACATGTGTTTGCTGCATATGTTTGTTATTTTGTTTTTGCACACATTGCATTTGCATGACTGCTGTGGTCGCACCCTTAAGTGGGAGTGAGAAGCTACGCTTTCGTGAGGTTTTCATCTTCGCATGGGCTAGTGGATTGCTTCCGAGATACATCCGTACCTATGTCTTCGTGAGATTTTCATCTCCGTATGGCCATAGGGAAATGTGTCCCTCTGAACCGAACTTGGTCCATATGAGCCTATAATGGGTGAGGATTGAGGAATATGCTGGTTCAGGTACCCTAGTTTTAGAACTGAAACACATATAGTGAACTTTAAGTGCTTACCCTAAGGAGTACGGTGATAGCCTTTAGTAAGCTACCCTTATAAGTTCTTGTTTATTATACCTTTTATACTGACTTATTTTATTTTGCTATCATTGCATGTCACTCAACATTTAAAGGTGTCGATTCACGGTTCGATTTCTAGAATAGAAAGTTTTATAATGAGGAACGAATATTTTGATAAAGTGGAGGACAACGCTCTGTCTGTGCATGGTCAGAGAAAACCCAGTTAGAGAAAGGAGATAGTGTCACTGAGGGATATACATCAAGTTGTGGGACTTCACTCGTATCAGTTTGACACAGAATGAGTTTCAGGAGTTGAAGGACATTTGGGCCAATGGAACGACAAGGCTAAGCAACTGTTCTACCAGAATTATGGAGATCTTCCCTATTTGCTAGACATCAAGGTGGATAAGCATCTGTTTCGAGCTATGGTACAGTTTTGGAACCCTGTTTATAGTTGTTTTACATTTGGAGAGGTAGACTTAGTACCTACTTTGGAGGAGTATATGACCTTGCTTCGCTGTTCAAAAATTCAAGGTAACAAAGCTTATGTTAAGGCTGCTAATCTCCCAACTTTCGTGAAGAAATTAATGATGATCACAAGGATGAGTGAATAGTGGGTCGTAGCTCGTATCCAACAAAATGGTGATGGTAAATGCATTCCGTGGGCAAGTTTGAGGGATCTGATATTGGCACACCCAGATGTAAAGAAGAGGGTTATTGTCTTGGCCTTAAGTATTTATAGTTTGGTGATTTTCCCAAAAGCCATGGGGCACATAGATGAGGTAGTTACGGATTTATTCGATCGACTTGGTAAATAGAACACACCTGTGCCTGCAATCCTAGCTGAGATGTTCAGATCCTTGAGTGCATGTCGGAGAACTGATGAAGGTAGATTCATTGGATGCGCACAGCTGTTGTTAATATGGTTCCACAGTCACTTTTGGAAGGTTGATAAGGTTCCTTGCCGAGTGTTTTTTGAGAATTATTCTCCCTTAAAAGAAGCAGCAACTATGCCGAAGAGGGACGACATTACAGAGGAAAGGTGGATGGAAATACTTCAAAATCTCCAAGAGGAAGATGTTACGTAGAAAGCCCTTTGGATGGCTCGTAATGAAGTCCTTTATCGTTGCGAAAGTTTTGATTGGGTACCTCTTCCTGGAATTTGGGGAGTTGTTGGTTATGTACCATTACTCGTCCTAAGGCAATACAAAGCGGGACAGTTTATATCGGCAACACAAGGGTTAGCTCAGAGTGATTTCTCATATAAGGGGGATCATTATAAGAAAAAGATGCGAGATATTTTCGAGGCTTGGAAGAAGATTTGCTGTGTGAAGATTCTGACTGAAGGTCAGACGAAAACCCTTGAGTACAAAGGGTGGTTTAGCAAGAGGATCAATGATAACATCCCTAGGCCGAGTTTGAGGGCTGCTCGATCGATGGAGGAGAGTTTATGAGTGATTCCATCAGAGTTAGAAGTCATAAAGCAAAAGTACGAAAGAAGAATTTGGAGCTCGGGAAAAAGATAGAGAGGCTTGAGGAGGAGAAGATGTATCTAAGCTTAGACGTTGGCGTTCAAAAAATTGAGGTTGAAAAAGTGAGGAAAGAAAAGAGAAAGATTGAGGAAGACCAAGATGACTTGAAGACGCAATATAAGAGGATACAGCTATCAATAAAGAGAGCTGGATTAGGGAAATCTTCAGAGCAGTGGCAACAAGAGGTTCAAGAAGAAAGAACCAAAGCTGAGTATTGGGAGAAGAAGTTCCAAGAGATGCAGGCACATAATCAAGCCCTAGAGAAGGAGAATCAATGACTAAAAGCTAGGGTGACTGAGCTTGGACGATCCCTTCATCATCACCGAAGTTATAACTCTGCGGTCGAGTTAAAGGCAAGTCTGAACAAGATCGAGGAAATGAAGCACAATATTGGAGGGTTGGAAGCAACATTGCAGAACTGTGAACTTCGGATTGAACAGCTTGAGGCAAGAGAAGGACATTGGAAGGAAGAGCTTCATCATTTTCAGGATCAAGTCAGAGATAGGGACTGCCTCATGGGAGAAGCCATAGTCTAGATTCGAGAAGTTGTTTATCATTTGCAAGACCTGGCAGCGCAAGCTAATGTATTGAGTGCAAAGTATGAGTTAGTGTCAGATAGAGGTCGAGAGTTAGCTTTGTTATTGGATAGGGTTAAAACTCTGGGCCTGAGGGCAAAAACATATTTGTAATCCGTTTTGTGCAAAGATTTTTGTTTCTTAAGTAACATTTTCTAAAAGAAACTGAATCAGAATCGATATTTTTTTTGCAATCATGCATTTGCATCTCATCGCATCATATGCATTCCAATTTATAGAAAGACCCTAATTAGTTAAAATTACAGAGAGAGAGAAAGAGAGAGTGTGTGAGAGAAAGAAAACCTGGAAGCAATACATCCTTACGGTACACGCACTAACACAAAGAATATGGATCAAAGACTTGAGCAGATCTAGAAAAAAATGCAAGAGCAATTACAGGAACAATTGGAAAAAATTCAACAAGAGATGAAAGATCAAATGTTGGAGGCTCAAAGGAATATGATGGCTGAAATGGCCCAGCTGCTGAAGGGGGCAACGGATAAAGGAAAGGCCCCTATGACTATCACTAAAGAAGAGAATGAGGATCATCCTCTGGGTTTTACTCCACCCCATGTGCAAACTCAACTTGAGGCATATCCCTGAAGGTCGTCCATCACAATAAGGCCTCAACATGGGCAAGTCGATGCTGAAAAACCCATGAACTTTCAAACTGGCTCGGGATCCAGTCTGGGAGATAACCCTACCAATCTAGTCATCCCTGATTTAGATGTAGCTGAGAGGGAAGAGATGAGACTCGAATCATCAAGGCAATTAAAAGAACATTGCAGATGGTTAGAGGAGAAATTTAAGGTATTGGAAAACGCTAATAATCGTCAGGAAATTGATGCCAAGGACTTGAGTTTGGTTCCAGATTTAGTGCTTCCTCAAAAGTTCAAGATGCCGGAATTTGAGAAGTACAATGGGACTACTTTCCCTGAGGCTTACATTACCATGTTCTGTAGGCGGATGACTGGCTATGTAAACAATGATCAATTATTGATTCATTGTTTTCAAGATAGTTTAGTTGGGGCAACGGCTAGGTGGTACAATCAATTGAGTCGCGCAAGGATTGGTTCTTGGAGAGACTTAGCTCAAGCCTTTATGCAGCAATATAATCATGTGACTGACATGACTTTTAATAGAATCACTTTGCAGAACATGGAAAAAAATCCTAATGAGAGCTTTAGGCAATATGCATAGAGGCGGAGGGAGGTTGCCATGTAAGTTCAACCATCGCTCTTGGAGAAAGACACTACTATGCTATTCATTAACATTTTGAATGTGCCATTCATTACTCATATGATTGGAAGTACCACCAAGAGCTTTGTTGATATAGTTATGGCAGGAGAAATGATTGAGAACGCCATAAGGGGTGGTAAGATAGAGTGGGAAACTGCTAAAAGATCGGCCCCAAGAAAGAAAGATAATGAGGTGAACAATATGAGTAGTTATAATTCAAAAGCAATTACGGTTAGTCAGTCCAGAGCAACTACAGTTGGGCAACAGGATTCCCAAAAGCAGGGATCTGGTTCGAGACAAAATTCTGAAAAGGTCTCATTTACGCCTATCCCAGTGACGTATCGAGAGCTTTATCAAAGTTTATTTAATGTGCATGCAATAGCTTCTTTTCATTTGAAACCACTGCAACCCCCATATCCCCAATGGTACGATGCAAACTCCAAATGTGAATACCATGCAGGGATATTAGGGCATTCAATCGAAAATTGTACTGGCTTTAAAAAAGTAGTGGAAAGGTTGATCAAGATGGGGGTCGTAAAATTTGATGACACCCTTAGTATAGAGAACCCGTTGCCAAACCATGGTGATCAAGGGGTAAACACAATTGGGGAAACTGGAATGAGAAGGATTAAAGAGGACGTGGCCGAGGTAAGAATGCCGATGAAAGTAATCTGGGAAGAAATGGTGAAAAGAGAGATGATAATCTCTGGAGAAAGAAATAAAGGAGTGAGGGACTACTCAAGTTCCATGCAGAAGAGGGACACGAGATCCAGGAATGCGATGAGTTTAAGGCTTTGATACAAAGCCTTATAGACAATAAGGAGCTGAAATTTTATGAAGCTGGCTCAGATAAAGGACATGTATATACATTGGAAGGTGAACCAAAGAATCAAAGAATCAACCGGCCAAGGGTCATTATTTCTATACCAAGGAATAATGAAGTTGAGACACAAATAGCGCTGAAAGTCATTATTCATAAACCCGTTTCCTTTCCTTATAAGGATAACAAGAGAGTACCCTGGAATTATGACTGCAATGTGACGATACCGGAGAGAGAAGATATAACGAATACTTTTAAGGAGGATCAAGTTGAAGGATCCTACACACGTAGTAGGAAGCGTTATGATGCAAAAGGCATTAGAGTTGAGCCTACAAAAGTGAAAGCCTTTGACGTTGAGAAGGAGAATAGGGCTGAGGTACTTGTTAATGAACCAGTGAAGGAAGAAGAAGCTAGAGAGTTTCTAAAATTCCTGAAACACATTGAGTATATCATGGTTGAATAATTGCACAAACAACCAGCTCGTATCAGTGTTGGCTTTGCTTCTGAGTTTAGAGGTACATCGTGAGGCATTAATGAAGGTGCTCAACGAGACTTACTTACTAATGATATATCCGTCAACAAGTTGGATCGATTGGTTAGCAACATAAGCACTGGCAACTTCATTTATTTCAATGATGATGAAATCCCACCTGGTGGCATGGGATTAGCTAAAGCTTTGCACATCACACTCGCTGCAAAGGATATACATTGCCGAGTGTACTTATTAATAATGGGTCAGTTTTAAATGTCCTGCCATTGTCCACATTGAACAGATTGCCCATAGACAGTTCTCACATGAAAACATGCCATAATGTAGTAAGAGCATTCGATGGCACGGAAAGAAATGTCATGGGAAGAATTGATATCCCTTTGCTGATCGAGCCAAACATGTATGAGGTAGAATTTTTAGTGATGGACATCAAGCCTTCTTCTAATTGCTTGTTGGGGAGGCCTTGGATACATTCGGCAGGAGCGATGCCCCCATCTTTGCATTAGAAATTGAAGCTAGTAACAGACAGACGGCTGGTCACCATAAATTCAGAGGAGGACATCATAGTAGCAGTCACCAGTAACGCAGCCTATGTAGAGGCAAACTAGGAGGCCGCTGAATGTTCTTTTTGCTCCTTAGAATTTGTTAATGCAACATTTATTTCAGAGGGGAATGAGGTGCCGGTCCCTAAGATATCCAGAACCACAAGAATGGGTTTGCAGATGACAGTAGGGAAAGGAGCCTTACCAGGAAAAGGATTGGGAAGATATCTCCAAGGAGGGATTCAAGTTCCAGAATTAAAGGAGAAAAGAGACCATTTTGGCTTGGGTTTTAGGCCAAATCACAGGCAGAGGAGGAAGGAAATAGAGAAACGTCAAGAAAGAAGAAGGGCGCGTTTAAGTGGAAGAGAAGTAGAGTGGGAATCAATGACGTTCCGTCATATATCCCAGACCTTTATATCAGGAGGGATAATTCACCCTAAGAGAGGATTGCTCGAAAAAGGAAGTCATCATATCAATGCTGTATATAATGAAGAGTCTGAACGAAGAAACCTTGAGGGCATTCGCCCTTACGAACCGGGAAGCTCTTTAAACAATTGGACTGCAAAAGAACTTCCTGTAGTTTTCAAAGATTTTTCAGAGTAATTTTCAGAACACTCTTGTTGCTCCAAAGCCTAGGAGTAATAAGATTTCATTTGTAAAATAGGCTCATATTTAGATATTTGCATCTCAATAAAACACGACTTTTGTTATCAATCTGAGTGAATGTTCTTTTATACCGATCAATATTCTTTTGACCTTTTTTAAAATTCTTTCAAATTTTTCATTTCATACATAACACATAAATAAAACATTCTTAAAATTCATTCATTCTTTGTACATTCTTTCGTACCCCGTAAGTCCCTAGATATCAATGACATGAGCACTGATACTACAAATCCTGAATTCTCTTTTGAGCAAGACATGTGTTTAGAAGAACTTCAGGATTTTCAAGATAACAGGGATTGTAATGTGTCTCCAGGTCTGTTGAGAATGGTGAAACAAGAGGAGAAACAAATCCTACCCTGAGAAAAAGAGGCAATAGAGAATGTAGCCTTGGAGGAAGGAAAAGAGGTGAAAATTGGGACACATATTGCAAAGGAAACGAGACAAGGTATTGTTAAGCTACTATATGAATTCAAAGATATCTTTACATGGTCATATGAGGATATACTGGGTTGAATACTGATATCGTAGTACATCGTCTCCCCATAAGACAAGATAGCAAGCCAGTTCAACAAAAATTGCGAAGGATGAGGCCTGATATTATGCTGAAAATAAAAGATGAAGTCAAGAAGCAGTTTGATGCTGGACTCCTACAAGAGGTTAAGTACCCAGAATGGGTGGCTAACATTGTGCCTGTCCCTAAGAAGAATGGGAAGGTACCAATGTGTGTTGATTACAGAGATTTGAACAAAGCTAGCCCAAAGGACAACTTTCCTTTACTGCACATCGACACTCTGATGGACAATACATCATGATATTCATTGTTTCCTTTATGGATGGCTTCTCAGGGTACAATCAGATAAAAATGCATCCTGAGGACATGGATAAAACCACCTTTATAACATTGTGACGCACCTTTTGTTACAAGGTAATACCCTTCGGGCTGAAAAATACAGGGGCAACATACCAAAGGGCTATGGTGACCTTATTCCACGATATGATGCACAAGGAGATTGAGGTGTATGTCGATGACATGATTGCCAAATCTCGAACAGAGACGAAGCATATTGAAGTCTTGAGGAAGTTGTTCCTAAGATTGAGAAAGTTTCAGTTGAAGCTTAATCCGACAAAGTGCATCTTCGGAGCTAGGTCGGGGAAATTATTAGGCTTTGTGGTCAGCGAAAAGGGAATAGAAGTTGACTCAGACAAGGTTAGAGCCATACGAGAATTGCCTCCACCACGTACTTAGAAGGAAGTTCGGAGCTTTCTTGGAAGGTTGAATTATATTGCTTAGTTTATTTCACAATTAACCGAGAAATGTGATCCTATATTTCGCCTCCTTAGAAAACAAAACCAAGGTATTTGGGATGAGGAATGCCATAATTCTTTTGATAAAGTCAAGCAATACTTGTTAAACGCTCTAGTGTTATCTCCGCCCAGTCCAGATAGACCATTAATTCTGTACTTATCAGTGTTTAGTAATTCTATGGGATGTGTGGTTAGTCAACATGACTAGTCAGGAAGAAAAGAGAAAGCGATATATTACCTCAACAAGAAATTCACAGAGTGTGAAATGAGATATTTGCCAATTGAGAAGTTGTGTTGTGCTTTAATCTAGACGACACGAAGGTTGAGGCAAGATATGCTATATCATACGACTTGGCTAATTTCGAAACTTGATCCATTAAAGTACATGATGGAGTCAACAGCCCTAAATGGAAGAATGGCAAAGTACAGCTTTCAGAGTTTGATATAGTCTATGTGAGTCAAAAGGCTATAAAAGGAAGCGCGATAGTAGAATTTCTGGCTAGTAGAGCACTAGAAGATTATGAGCCATTAAGCTTTGATTTCCCTAATGAGGAGTTGATGTATGTGGCAACTACTGAAGAATATCCATGGAAGCTGAACTTTGACGGTGGATCTAATGCGGTAGGAAATAGAACTGGGGCAGTCTTGGTATCCCTGAATAGTGATCATTATCCATTTACATGTAAATTGGATTTTGATTGCACGAACAATATGGCCGAGGATGAAGCATGCATCATGGGGGTTCGAGCGGCCAAAGAGCAAAAAATTAGAACCCTGGAAGTATTTGGAGACTCTACGTTGGTAATTTATCAGCTTAGGGGTGAATGGAAGACAAAGGGACCCCAAATTGATTCATTATCAAAAGGTAGTTTTGAAGTTACTTGAGGAGTTTGATAACATCACCTTCAATTATCTCCCATGGGACGAAAATCAGATGGCAGATGCTTTAGCAACACTGGCTTCCATGATTAAAGCAAATAAAAAAAAGATGTGAGACCAATTCAGATGAGTATTTCTGAGGTCCCAGCTCATTGTTGCAACATCGAAGAAGAGGAAAAAGAGGATCATCCTTGGTATCAAGATATATTACGGTATGTGAGAAATCGTGGATATCCTGAGCAAGCAACTGAGAATGACAAAAGAACCTTGAGAAGGTTAGCCTGCGAATATGTACTAGATGAGGACGTCCTTTATAAAAGAAGGAAATGTCAGGTGCTTTTGAGATGTGTCGACGCTGTGGAAGCCAGACAAATCTTGAAAGAAGTACATGAAGGTGTTTGTGGGACACATGCTAATGGCTTTACAATAACAAGGCAAATCATGAGGTTTGAATACTATTGGTCTACTATGGAAGGAGATTGTATCAGTTATGCTAAAAATGTCATAAATGGCAGATATATGGGGACAAAATTCATGTACCACCTTCACCTTTGCATGTTATGACTTCTCCTTGGCCCTTTTCCATGTGGGGCATGGATGTTATTGGGCCAATATCACCAAAGGCATCGAATGAGCATCATTTCATTTTCGTGGTCATTGACTACTTCACGAAATGGGTAGAGGCAGCTTCATATGCTAGTGTTACTAAGTCGGCAGTAAGTCGATTCTTGAAAAAGGAGATTGTTTGTCGGTATGGAATGCCTAAGAGGATCATATTGGATAATGCATTGAACTTGAATAACAGCATGATTGCAAAAGTCTGCAGCCAATTCAAGATCAAACATCATAATTCATCTCCATATCACCAAAAATGAATGGGGCAGTGGAAGCTGCCAACAAAAATATCAAGAAGATAGTGGGGAGAATGACTGAGACCTACAAAGATTGGCATGAGAAATTACCATTTGCATTCTTTACCTATCGAACGTCCGTCAGAACCTCTACTGGGGCAACTCCTTTCTCGTTGGTTTATGGGATGGAGGCAGTGTTACCCATTGAAGTTGAAATACCTTCTCTTCAAATTTTGTCAGAGATAAAGCTGGATGAAGCAGAATGGATTCAATCACGATATGACCAATTGAACTTGATTGAAGAAAAGAGGCTAAGGGCTATTCGTTATGGCCAGATGTATCAGAAGCGAATGATACGAGCTCATGAAAAGAAAGTTTTTCCAAGAGAATTTCACGAAGGGGACCTTGTATTGAAAAAGATTCTTCTCATACAGAAGGACTTTAGAGAAAAATGGATGCCAAATTGGGAAGGACCGTATGTTGTGAAGAAGGCTTTCTCTGGTGGTGCACTGATTTTGACAGAAATGGATGGGAAGAGTTTACCAATCTAGTGAATTCAGACTCAGTCAAGAAGTACTTTGTCTAAAGAGAAGGGAAGCCAGGGTGAAAACCCGCAAAGGGCGCTTTGTTTTCTAGAAAAAAAATGGAGAGGCCAAGGTGAAAACCCGCAAAGGCCGCCTTGAGACCAAAGGGGTTTTGAGTTGAAAACCCGAAAGGTCAGCTCAAATTTTGAAAGGCATGCAGTGACCTTGCTATACCGAATTTGACAAGAAGTGGAGTGTGTTACATACCGGGGCATCAACAAAATACTTTGGATCTTCTAAACACATGTCAAACTCAAAACAGTCTTCATGGAATTTGTATACAGAAGCCCAAGCTGTGATATGTAGGGCATATGATTTTTGTCCTGTTTACTATCTTTGGATTCTTTTTCTTCTCAAAGATATGTTTTCAGATTAATTTCCTTTTGTTCTTTTGATGATTTATCTAACTATTCTCAAGATCAATTATTCGTCTTCCATAATTCATAAAGTGTGTTGCATTGAAATAATGACTGATGAACTAAATATTTTTTACAAATGAAGTTTTGCATATTACTCTGGAAATCTCTAGAGAAAACGAGAAACTAAAACAGAACAATTGTTTGAAGAATTCCCATGAGTGAGGGTCGGAAGTACTCGAAAAAATTTCTTCTTCAGTCTAAAGGATAAGTAGACAATTCAAATGATTTAATCCTAGGAAAGGATCATCTCCAGCAGGTCGAAACATTCGAAGAATGGTATAATAGGACCAATTTGATTCAAAGCATATGAGCAGAGGATGATTGATACTTCGAGTAAAATAAAGATGAAACTTTAAGGGATGAATGAGTAAAGATGTTCGAAATAGGAGTCATTGTCATAACATTTTGCATCATAATATGTCTAATTAGGAGCATTTGACTCATTTCAATCATGGCATCCTAATCATTAGGCATGAGCACATACACATTCTACAGGTTATGTCCTTTAGGGGACAATGTAGATCACTGATAGCAGATTTGGCATCTCTGTATTAGACGGGGAGCAGATCGAAGATAGTAGATCTAACATTCGTGTGTTTACATCGAAGCAGATCGAAGATAACAGATTTGGCGTCTCTGTATTAGACAGGGAGCAAATCGAAGATAGCATATCTGACATTCAAAGCAGATCGAAGATAATAGATTTGGCGTCTCTGTATTAGACAGGGAACAGATCGAAGATAGTAGATTTGACATTCGAATGTTTACATTGAAGCAGATCGAAGATGACAGATTTGGCGTCTCTATAATAGACGGGGAGCGGATCGAAGGTAGTAGATCTGACATTTGTGTGTTTACATCGAAGCAGATTGAAGATGACAGATTTGGCGTCTCTGTATTAGGCGGGGAGCAGATCAAAGATTTCAGCATGGCGTCCTTGAGTTTGTAGAGAGTAGGTTGAAGATAGCAGATTTGACATTCCTGAGTTACAATGAAGCAGTTCGAAGCTTTCAGAATATCTTTGAAGAAGATGATGACCAAGATTTTGAGACTTGGCCAAGCCAGGCAAAATTAGGTCCTTTTTTATAGTCTTTGCTCTATTCCCGTTACACGGCAATGAGCAAAGAAGGGCAGCTGTAGGAACCCATTTTTGCTCGGGCCCGTGAAATAAAATAAACAAAAATTTATAAACTAAATGTTCCTGTTAAATGTCCAAATTACAATAAACAGGCTTAAAGGCCTGATAACCCAAAATTTGGTTACAGCCCAATTAGTCTAAAACCCAAATATACGGTTACACCCAACCCAACAAATAAACACGGCCCAAAGGGCCCAAACTATTAACAGAAGCGCCACAAGCACCAGATGAAGGCCCTAAACTCGCGCCACAATCGGTGTGCCAATCCAATCACCGACAGATTCATGCCATCATCGCCTCAATCAGCGCACCAGTAAATCACCATCAACACCTATCGTTGCCGGATTTCTCGCTGGTACCTGGAAAAAAAGAAAGGAGAACAGCAGAGGCAAATATAGCAAGAAATAAAATCAAACATTGTAAATATTATTTTATGGTGATTTTCAGTGGCTATAAAAGCCCGAATCGAAACGATGTAAAACTGCAGTTGATATATACACATATACAATAAAATACCAACAGTTGATTGAAGAAACAAAGGTGATTTGTTCTTTTTACTTTATTTTTCTTTATGAATACATTTAAATATCGCTAAAAATGAAGCAAAGAGAGGCTTACCGTCGGATTTGCGCTAAAAATTGAAGCTTTTTAGCTTCCAGCCGCCGTATCCGGCAAGGCTAACGACGGTGCGTGGGCGCGTGGGAGCCCGATGACGGAGGCTCGACGGAGCTCTGAGGGCCTGCTTTCTGCCTCATTTCAGAGGTTTCTTTGGTTTTTTTTAAAAATAGGTTTAAAATGAATTTTTGGGGCCAAAATTTGGCTTATATAGCCTCATGGAAACAGCGTCATTTTGCTTAAAACGATAAGCTTCAAAACGGCGTCGTTTCAAAGCTTAGGATCCGCGCGTTGACCCGTGACCCGGGTAGGATCCGCGCGTTGACCCGTGACCCGAGTAGGATCCGCGTGTTTTTGTTTAAAGGGCTAATTGCCCAATTGATCCTTCCGCATTTTTAATATTTATAATTTCATTTTATTTTTACTTTAATTTGGCCCTGACCTTTTATTTTTGTTTTAATTTAGTCCTAGTTGCTATTATAAGACTTATTTTGAGAACGACGCCGTTTTGGGATTAGGGCTAATTGCTCAGTGAGTCCCTCAGATTTTAGCGCACGTTTCAATTAGGTCCAAATTTTTTTATCTTAAAATTAACCCTAGAGCTTTATTTTTATTTAATTTTAATCCTTTTAAATATTTTTATATAATTTATTTATTAAATACTTTATATATTATTTATCTTTACTATCAACATTATTTATGTGTAAAAATTATTATATATTATATCTTTTATTATTCATTATATTATTTTTATTTTACTATATCATTTTATTATTAATTATTTATTATGTATAATTTTAAAAATTTTTAAATTATTATTGAAAATTACATTTTTATATATCATTATTTAGTGTTTAGTATGTAATATTCTAAAATTTAATATAAAATTTTGTTCCTATTTAATATATTAATATTTTTATAAACATATATATTAAGTTATTATATCATATAATATATTTTTATATATTAACTATTTTTTTTAAAAAATTCTCCTTCATTATTTATATATTGTTTTAAATATTTTTATCTCATTTATTTTTTATTGTATTTAGATTTTATCCCTTTTTTATATGTTCATAATTTGTTTGTTTATTTTTGTATCCTTTTTATAGTTATTTAATATTGTTTTAATATGTTAATTTTATCTCATAAATTATTTGTTATTTTATTTATTGTTTTTTTATGTATTTGCATGAAAATTGATTGTTTCGCATGAAATATTATTGTATATATTATGTAATTTATATTGTTATATTCATTATTTTCTATGTTGTATTTTGCATGAAATAATAATGTATGTATATTTATGTTATTTATGATTATATATGCATGAAATGTTAATGTATATTGTGTAATTTATGTCGTTATTTATCATTTTCTATACTATATTTGCATGTAATGTTGAAATATGCATCATGTAGTTTATATTATTTAATATTGACATCTTGTAATATGTTAAATGCATCATTGTTTTAAAAATTTATACTTCATTTAATCCAAAAGATTTTTTTAAAAAATGAGGCAATGTTTTTGTATTTAGGAATTCGGGAAGTAGTGCCCTAACATGCTGGGTTGCGATTTCCCGTTTGTCTAAATGTCTAAAGTATTATTCTAAATAGATTTTGTAAATCACAAGATGATTTCAGTTACGAAAGTTTAAGAATATCGTGTCCAATCATGCTGGATGTGATATTTGTATTCTTTTGGAGTGAAGGAATCTCGATTTTCAACTCAAATTATTCCAGTTTCAAAAAGGGATCCTACTTTTAAATTCTTTCAAACTTTTGACATCAAGATAGGAGGAGAAGGCTTCTCTTAACTAAAACGGTGGCAGGCCTTGTCGCTGTTGAATAATTGAATTGAGTGGAGTAGAAAAAGGCACTGGCTCTATAAGGTTGCAACAAGGAAAGTTATAGCTTAATCTTGTAAAAGCCATACCCCATGATGAAGAGAGAAAGATAGACGATGGGATTTGAGGGGACTACCTCTATGAGATTCTCTTATTAAGGATTGAGGTTATCTTAGGAGAGTTTGCTTGAGGGACAGAGCCTTCGGGTACTGAAGGAACTCTTGGAGGAACTAGATCTAAAGGAGAATGAGTAATGGTTGCAACTGGTTCCTTTATTGATGCCCCATCAAAGATTTGGCTCTCTTCCTTGTCGTCAAATTTTGAGGCGATGCAATTGTGACCTTCGCTTGGCCATGAATTCTCTTAAGAATTAAAGAGATTTCCATGCCTTGAAATTGTGCACGCGATAAAGACCTTGCACCATTAATAGGTGAACTAGCTTGACCTGAAGACACATTTATCCAATTTATTGTGTGTAGTTTACAAATACGATAAAATTACAAAGGGGGCTCTTTGATACACCTCAATAAAACATGCACTAGTTCACTATCCGAATTATAAAGCCAAGCTTGAAGGGCAAATGGCACAGAATAATCAATCCTGCGACTGGTGGAAAAGGTTAGGCAGTAACTATTGGGACTTCGGTTCTGTAAATGATGTTGGAACACATCCCTGACCAAAACAAACTCCCTCAAATCAAGAAATGACCACCTTTTAACCTCTGGTACTATCTTTCAATCTCATAAACATCATTTGGTTGAAATGCATCGTAGGCATTTTATCGAGGAAAGGACCAAAAGCGGGGAAACCAAACCCATCTTCGAGCTGACAGACCACTCTTATGAACTTTCCTCTCTTCTAGTGAAGATGCGAAAGACTATTTTGGATAATAGGCTCATAGTCACGACGAATGCTGAAATGGGCGTGCCCAACATTAGGCCCTTGTTTTGTAACCTTCAATTGGTAAAGCTTTTGAAAGACCCTTAGGAGTGGCCTTTCATTCCGTTGTTAACAATCTAGGAAGTAGGAAATAAGGGTCCACCAAGATAAGGCTAACAGTTGCCCTGGTGTAATACTGTATTCTGATAATATTGAATAGAAGAATAGATGTAGAGGCAATTGAAATCAACCTCCAATAGAATAAAGGGAAGAATAAAACCCTGAGTGTTGTCACTTAAATGACACATTAGAGGTATTTGAATGTCGTAAGAGAATTTTGGATGAAAAAAGCCTTGGGCTATCAAGAATTGGTCTGCTTCTTCCTGCGTTGTACTACATTCATATTTAAGAGTGGAGATGGTTAGAAGGGAATCTTTGAGACCTTGAGGGCTAAAGAAGGTGGGACGAGAAGGGACTAAAACTTAACCACTTGAGTTAGAACCTGGACCATGACTGCTCATTTTGGACATCATGAATGAAAATAAGAAAAATGGAGTGAAAAAATAGGAGAAAATGATATTTCCTTTAAGGATTCTAGAAATCGAAAAAGAGGAAGGGTTAAGAAAGTTGTAAAGAAAGAGAAAAGGGGTTTTAAATAAAAGTGTTAAACTAAGGTTAAAAGTTCTTGCTGTAAAGAAATAAACGTACTCACAAAGGCGCTCTACGAAAACTTTTTGAAGTATCCAATACGTGCTTGACTATCGTCAAAAGGGGGTGAGTGTGAGATATCAAGTGTTAACCATCAGAAATCTAATTTCGATCAGAGAGACAGTTTGATAATAACTTTTCCATTGACTTTTAGGGAATATACCAATAAGAAAGAAAAGGTTGAAGTGAGTGTAAGGAGATTTGTATTGTTACTGATCTATGGTTGGCAAAAAGAATGAAATTTCGGGGACATAATTTCCTAAGTGGGGGAGAGTTGTAACATCTTGCCCAACGAAATCCAAGTGGATGAATACTATTTATGAAAGTAAGGCATATAGAGTAGATCTTGGTAATGTATAGTTTTAGAATTGGACGAACTATAAGAACCTTATAAGTATTCCTAAAACGATTCGATCTTGGCAAACATAAGACTTGGTGTACAGTCTTATAGAAGTATAATTGACGGAGTGGTATTCGCCAAATACACTTTGGTGTATGGTGTTGGCGAACTTCAAAATGAGTACAAGAGAATAAAGATTTTCATGTCAGGTTACTAAGGTTAAAAGAATGAGAATTATGGTTACGTATGAAGAATTTTTTTGAATATGAGTCACAGCAGTGGTATAGTGACCCTGTAATTGATGGTCCCGTACCAGTTAAGTTACAAGGTAAGCTAGTTAGGAACTAATTGAATGTGAAACAAGATAGCTGAAAGATAAGGGGAATATTCAATTAGGTTTCTCGGAAGTTGGAGACCTTGATAAGACTATTCAATAGTGATGTGACATTTGTCAAGTTCCAATGAAGATTTAGATTATATTAATAAGTTTTCAAGTTTGAATAAAGAGACTTATCTTCTTCTCTCTTCAAAAATATTGAAATATACAGTTAAAGGAAATGACAATATTTCTTTAAGTTAAATTTGAGACATTGGATTTTATCGGTGATTTCTCCATGCCAAGGTAAGTCTTATTGCTCTACAAAAGTAAATCTTTATGAGTGCAAGAAAAAATAAGGCTCTATTTGAAATTATCTGGGTAGGATGATTGTAAAGGTTATTTGGATAAGAGTTAATGGAAAATCTTTTGTCTTTACAAGGTAGTGGTCGCTGCAGTTCTAAGAAGACCTTTGGCCTGGAGCCCAAGTTGCTAAACATCTATATCAGGTGAGCCCCTAAATTGACTCTTATATATGTAACATGCTTATCTAGAAGCTTATATGCTAAAGAGCCAAAGCATGTGATTGAAAGTTGTAACAGCCCGATTTAGACCCTATTCGGAACGGTGGTTTTAGGACCACGAATCCGAGTCAGAAAAATATTTTAATATTATTTTCTATGTTCATAATGTGTGAAATTTTCGTGTTTTAATTTTGTCGTTTGAGTGCTCGATTTAATAAAAGGGCTTAATCATGTAAAATAAAAATTTGATGGTTTAATGTGTAAAGGCCGAATTGAATGTGTCTTTATAATTTGAATTATTTAAGTTGCAATATTACCATTGGAGTTAGTGATGGAAGGTTCTGGCCTTAATATATAAGTTTAAGTTATTAATTTATAAAGGTTCATTTGTAAAATGTTAAATAAAATATGCTATAATAAAACATATAATAAAACAACCATGCATATTATCTTGTTTATTGCTGAAACTTGAGAAAGAAAGAAAGAAAATAAAGATTAGGGTATTCGGCCATTGTTGAGCTTGATTAAGGCATGTATCTAGCTCGATTTTTGATAATTTTTACGGTTTTTAGATCTTTGCAGTGTAATGTACAAAGCCCATGTTTGAATTTCTGATTTTGATGAATATTTTGAGTTATGCCATTGATGAATAATTGAGCTTTGTGATGTTAGTTGATGAATTATGAAATATATGTTTTGGATTAATATGTTTTGTATTGGAATTTTTGATGATTTTGAGTAATTAGGGCTAAATTAAAAAAATAATAAATTGAGGGACTAAAATGTAAAATAAATGAAATGTATGGACTTATATGAGCATAGGTAACATTCGGCCTAAGCATGATGTCTGCAAATTTTGCATGTTTTGTGTTTTGTGCAATTTGGACTAAATTGTAAAAAGTGTGAAATGCCAGGGGTAAAATGGTAATTTGCCTATTTATGTGTTTTTGGACTAAATTGAATGAAATTATGTTTGAATGAGTTTAATTTGAATATGTTTAGATCAATAACCAAAGAAATCGGATTTGGATCGGGGGAAAACCAAAGTTGTCGATTAGTCGTCCCGTTTTGATTATCGTTGTCCGAGGTAAGTTTATAAGCAAATAGATATTATTTATTTGATTAAATACAAACTATATATGCTGAAATGAATAATGTGATAGTATATATATGGAATCCGAATATGTATAAGCTTAAAAGCTATGTGTACGAGTTCGATTCAATTAAGTTACAACGTCCGAAAGCCCCCTACTAACCTTAGGAATAGCTAGGATACATATATCATGACATATGATTTTTGATATGTGTTCTCATGTAAGACCACATCTGGGACGTTGGCATCGATATGTGATTACGTGTAAGACCATGTCTAGGACATTGACATCGTATTTGATTCGTGTAAGACCCTGTCTGGGACAGTGGCATCGATATGTGATGGCATGTAAGACCACGTCTGGGACGTTGGCATTGTACAATATATGTGATTATCCGAGTATCCTATTCAATTCTGAATGGTTCAACGGAAATGATAAGTTGTGATTGAATGTGTAAAATAAGCTAAAGTGATCAGGTATGTGATAGTTTATTAACTATTTGAAAATAAGGTAAGTTGGTTATTTGATATGTGATGCAATATATATATGATGTAAATGAAAATATATGTGTATATGAAAAGTACATTCGGCCAAAGGTTATGTATAGTGATATCATATTTGTGATCTATGTGCAAACATATATGAATGATTATATTCGGCCTTATGAATATAAAATGTGAATATTTATGAAATGATTCATGAATATATGTATATGAGTTTATGTATATTCGGTTAAATAATGATAATATGGTTTGGTTAAATTGAATTGATATAGTCATTGAGTTATTTATTTGCTTATGACTTACTAAGCTATGATAGCTTATTGTGTGTGTATGTTTGCCTCTGTTTTATAGATTTTGGAGTCTAGTTACGAGCTCGGGGATCGTCAGCAAAGTCTATCACACTATCGACTGTTTTCGGTACTTTATAAGCTAAATTTCGAACCTATGGCATGTATAGGCTAGATTATATTTAGATATGTTAGATTTCGGTATGTGTATATATATATAAGCCATGCGAAAATGGATTGATTATTTTGTTAAGTTCGATTTCAAGGTTTGATCAAATTATGGTTATGTTTGGTTGTGGTTTGGTGATTCGGCAATGGTTTATACATAGATAAATGTATGTGAATCATGGTTGATATATTTTCTAATGGTGATAAAGTTATGTCAAATTATATGTGTATGGTATATTTGGTATGATGTGAAATTGTGGTTGGATATTCTTGTTGAGTGATATGCTTGATATATAAGTAGGATGTATTAGGTAAATGACTATGATTTGAAGTATTGGTAATTTGTTATGTGATGAAGTAAATATGGATAATGATTATAAGTTTTTGATCATTGGTTGTAAATGGTGTGCATTTATATTCGGCTAATGATAGATAAATTAAATATGTATGCATAAGACATGTTTGTTTATGGTTTGATATTTAAGTGACAAGTTGATATTTGTATTCGGCTATGCAATGATAAATTTTAACTTAAGATAGAATTTGTGAAATTGGTATGACTTTAATGGTTAATTTTTCATGTTAAAATTCGGTTATATTTGATATGGTTGGAGTTTATTTTGGTATGCATATCATATGATAGGTATGATTTGTGTTTTGGTGATATGTTTGGATTTGGTTATTTTGTAAGATAAATGATAACTTGTTCAAGGCATGATTATAATCGGTTATACATAGTCAAAATAAAGAAATATGCTTATAACATGTTTATTTATGGATTAGTCATTTAGATTCAGTTTTTGATGGTAAGTATGTATAAGCATTATGTTTAAATTATTGTATATTTAGATTTGGTTTCATATGACTTATTTGGCGAGATAAAGAGAAAGTCTAGGTATAATTATAATAGTCATGAAATGTTTATGTATTAATGCTTGAAAATGATTTAAATTGATATGGTATATGCGCATAACTTGATATAAGAAAAGATGTATATTTTTTGCCTTGTTTAATGCATGTTTATGTGTATATAAAGATATATATATGTCTATTATGCCGTGTGGTTGTTTTAGCTTAGAGTAAAATGTATAATATGTGGATTTATCTAATTATGAAATGGTATGTTTTATCACATGCATAAGTTTTTGTTAATTGCTTATACGTGTTTGATTATGTTTAAGCTTAAAAAGATAAGTTTTGTTATGGGATTGAGTTACGAAGTATGAAATGTAAGGAACATTCTTTTGAGTTGTGTTATGTTAGGTAATGCCTGGTAACCCCATTCCAGTGACGGATATGGGCTAGGGGTGTTACAAAACTAGTAAAGTATGATGTGACGAATCTAATAAGAAATGTAAGACTTATGAATCTGAATAACTATGGTGTGGTTATGTCTTAAAGTAAGAACGAGTCTGATAGAAAGTGCATGTGTGTGTCTAGTAAACATAAGAATGTTTGTCATAATTGTGTTGATGCATGATGAGTCTGTGTCTATCTCCGAAGTAGTCAAAGGGGTTCATCGTGACTAAAAACGCGAATCTCTTAAAGGAAAAGTCGATGGCCATGGCGTTGAAGGACCATATCGTGTAAGACCATAACTGGTGAGTTATAACATCATATGGGAAATACTAAATGAAGGTTATTACCTAACGTGGTTCTTTGTGTGTTCAAGAATGATGAGGGGTAAACCTCACTAAGTGTGAGTTTAGGCAAATCCATATCGTTTAAAACACTGGGAAATGACTGCCTTTTGGCTTAACTCTGGAAGGGTAAGCCTTTGTGGTGAAGCTCTTAAAGGATGCCTTTGTGGCGAGACTTTGAAAAGAAAGCCTTTGTTGTAAGTACTTTATGAAAAGGATGCCTTTGTGGAAATCTCTGGATAAGGTAGCCTTTATGGCTATCTTGGAAATGGAATGCCTTCGTGGCGCCTTCTAAAGAATGACTCTTGCGACAACCATTTGAAAGAAATGCCTCTATAGCGGACTCCGAATAAAAAGAAAGGAACCCATAGTGAACTCTGATAAAATGACGTATGAATTCTTCTGAAGGAATGAAAATATGGTGAACCCTGAAAAAAAGCTCCGTTAGAACCGTTATGGTTAACTCTGTATAGTAACATGGTAAGAACAATGAGACTAGAGTGCGCCAAAGTATGTGGCGAACCTAGAACATTCTGCCTAAAAGGCCCGCTGTAATGGGAATGGTTACGGAATCACAAAAGAATAAGACAAGGAACGTGGGAGTTGTATAGGATATATGAAAGGCAAGATATGACCTCAATGTGAAGCGTGACACCCATGGCATAATGAGTAGATTCTAAGGGATGTATCCACTAGAGTAAAGTTGAAAAATAAGAGATAAAAAGTGACTACCTCCAGACATACTAACAAAGTAAGTATATAGGTAGTATCCACAAGTATATAGGTCGAGTTGTAATATATTTTTACAACAAAGTAAATGAATACCCTGAGGATTGTACCCAAAAGAGGCAAGTGCTAGATCAATTCTTACCTAAACACTAAAATATCTAATTAGTACTTTAAATAAATTAAAGTATGAGAACAGAAAAGATATGTTTTTAAAGTTTTTAGAGTAATAAAATAAAATAACATAAAATAAATAAAATTAAAGAGATAGAAGAGTAGAGTAAATCAAATCTCAATTATGGGTGATTAGCTCACTTCGGTAATCTCCATCAACTGCTACTTCGGGTTTCTCGTTAATCAACTAGTCGCCACCCTAGCAAGTTATCCTGATCTTCCACTAACATAATGAGTCAACAAGAACTACTTATCTTCCGACGTCACAGTCCAGACTGGCTTGTGGAAAAGGTGTTCACGAATAGGCAATGCCAATTTTGGGTTAATTTCCACCTTGATGACTTCCTAAGTTTGTTAGGCCTAGGGTTTGTTTCACGTTCATCCTTTCCCAAATAGCTGATCCATGAGTAACCTTATAAAATAATTAATAGATCATACCTTTACTCACTAATCCCTCATAGAGGGATTAGTTTCTCATGACTTTCATAAACAACATGAAATAGATGAAAGAATTAATCGTAGTGAATAAATTGAAGTAGAGAGTGTAAGAAAAAACTGACTTATATTAATAATAAGCATGAATCCACAAAAGTTCATCTCCTTCACAAATCAGATATCTTGAGAAAACAAATAACAAATAAACTAAACTTTAAAAAACCTAAGAAAATAAGAAAACAAAACTAAATCTAAACAGAGAATCTAAGCTAATGGAATAGTGTCCATAACTTGTGCCAAAGGAGCCTACTTATAGCCTTCAGGTGGTCGTCGTTCTTAACCCTAGGTTAGCTGACATTCTCAAGCTTTAAGTCGATTGTGCGGACCAGAACACCCCTGTTTCGTGTTTAATTTTTCTCCTAGAGTCGATGTCGCAACACAACAGGACCTGTGTCGCGACAGAGGTGGCAGTATACTTTTCGTTGAGATGTCTTTAGGGGTATGTCTTGACAACCTGAGTCTGTGTCACGATATCAAATGTAGTTTCGTACTTTCTCCATTCTACTCTCCATGTTGCAATATCGAGCCTCCTGTGTTGCTACATAACATTTAGTATTAGTCTAAATGCCTTCTAGTGGTCTCCTATACATTTACAAGGTACGTTAACTCTCCTTTAGGCCTTATTTGGCTCTTAAGGTCAATAAAAGACTCAATTTGCACATTTTATTGAATGTAAGTAAAGCTAAACAAACTTAAGTGAAATATAACAAAAATTCTTGTATTTAGGCTTCTTAAGTGCGAAAACTAATTTAATTTGTTACACAGAATTACGACAAATCAAAGAGTTAGATAACAAAGCCCTCATATGAGACTCAGGTAAATGAGGTCTTACTCATTAAGTTTTATTGAACTTACCTCTGTGTTCTTATGTCACAGGTAAGTCGACAAGGTTAAGCTAGGAGGGATACGTCCAAGGAGGGGCGCGTTGGGCTATTATGCATACAGATCGAGTGAAGCGACGTGTTCGAGTATGACAAGAATATTGTGATTAGGCTAGCCAAACTATTTGTAAGCATAGAAATGTAGACAATTTGTGTTGGCTAAATAAGTGGTGCCAGTGATATTGTTTAAGGGCAAGACAAGTGTCATATATATTTGTACTTGTATGTTCTTGTTAGGTGATAAGTTTTGTTAAATGGTTGTAAGTACACATGGTACACTCAGATGATTTGTTGGTTAGGCAACATTTATTAATAAAATGTATAAGTTTGAAAAATTTATATGAACAAGTTTAATTAAAGACGGTAAGAGAGCGTAACACCCGAGATCTAAATCTGAAGAATCTAATCGAATCGAGGGTGTTACATCATGTTTATGCTTTAGGAAGTATACCCAAACTTTTCTAGAGTGGTCATCGATAAAAGATAGAAGATATTTGCCAGCTCCTTTAGAGATGATTGGTGCCAGATCCCATAAATTGTAATGAATATATTCAAGGGTCCTTTTGGTCCTATGCATTTTTGAATTAAGGCTAACTCAAGTCTGCTTCCCATATATGCAATGCCCATAGAAATCTAACTTTCCAACTTCGGTGCTTGTAAAAAGACCTATTTTACTTAAAACGGTCATACTTTTTTCACTAATATGACCGAGTTGCATGTGCCACACCTAGGTTGATTCAAAATTTGAAAAGTGTGATTTTTCGCATATCATCACTACATTAGAATGATCCTCATCAAAATGTGGTGACGATTTCATCTCTTCTTTCATAGTTGCTACTAAACCAGACACTGTTACATCTTGTAGAATGTAAAGGCTACCGACTTTCTACCCTATTATCAAAACAAGGGCTCCACGAGATATTTTGAAACCATTTGACTCAATGATGATATTGCACAAATTCGAGTCTAGAATACCTAAAGAGTGAGATTCTTCATCAACTCAAGCAAATGCCTAATATCTGACAATGTTTTGATTATCCTATCAAGCATCCTAATTTGAATGGTACCAATGTTTATTATCTTACAAGTTGAGTTATTTTTCATAAGCACCACTCCACCTTCAACTGAACTATATGTGGAGAACTAGTCCCTATTGGGACACATATGGTAGGAAAACCTTAAATCCAAGACCCACTCAAATATGAACTTAGACCTTTCGGTCATTGATATTAGCAACAAATAATCACCTTTGTCATCGGTTACACTAGCATCAACTACATCAACCTAATGTTTCCATCTATCATCATTTTCGTTGGTCCTCCTATTTTTTTTCTGAAGTTTGTAACATTCTGCCTTGATATGGCCCATCTTTTTTTAATAGCCACATTGCTTGTCACGGTTCTTTAACTTTGATCTCGCCCTTGATCGTCTTTAACCTAAATCCTTAGATTGTTGCCTTTCTCTAGCAACTAGAATTGTGGTTTGCCCATATGACTTGTTCTTCAAGCTTAACTCATTGTCGAGCTTATTCTTAAAAGATTTCCCTTCACATATTCAAATTCCCTTTTTGCCATAAATCAGAGTTTCCTTAAAAATTTTGTCTAAAAGGGAGAAAGAACAAAGTAGTAACATAACCTGATCTTCATCATCTATGTTGGCCTCGACATTATTTAGGTCATTAAGGAGAGTGACAAATTCACTTATGTGAGCCCTAATAGGCTCACTTTTTGTTATATGGAACATATAGAATTGTTGTTTCAATACCAAGCAATTTGCAAAAGAATTTTTCGTATAAAGGGCTTTCAATTTCCTCTAGAAGGTTGTTGCTATTTTCGACATAACTGAATTGTTAACAGTACATTATTATCAACCTCTTCCCACTCTGTCTGATTCACATTCGGAGGTCTTTGCCCTGTAATGACCTTTTTTAGACCATTTTGAACCAAAATTGTCGTCATCTGAACTTGCCACAAACTGAAATTTGCGATCCCATCGGACTTCTCAATATCGTATCTCATTGCCATATCTAAACATGTTGTCTGCGAAAATTAAACCAAGGTCTGATACCATTTTGTTGGGTCTAACCCAAATAATAAAATGAACACAAACAAAAACCAAGAAAATTAGACACAAAAAATTATGTGGAAAAACCTCCTCCGAAGAGGATAAATAACCATAGCCAAAAAAAGTCACTAAAATGGAAAAAATCGAAAAAGGGAGTACAAGATAGAGAAATCAACAAACCCTAAACTTGAAATACAAAGATTTCTCGAAATTCACACAAACTCTCTCTTAATTCTGTTGTTATTCTTAACTATCTAGGGTTGCTAAGAGGCCTATTTATAAGCTGAATTTCGTGTACAAATATGAGTAAAACATCTCTAAATAAATCATAGTTAGACTAGGAAAATATAACATAGTTTAACTAGGAGAAGAAACTTGATTGAGTAGGGAACACGTTGCCAAGTCGTGACATGGTATGCTTCCTCGTCGGGACACCTTTCATCGCATTGTCAAGATGTGGCGAATCTTCTCGTTGTGACATTGGTGTCGTGTCGTCGGGACGTCCGCTCTTTCTCATCTTGACATCAATCCTGTTTTTTTAATGCGAGGCACAATTCACACAAAACTTTCAATATGATCGAATTCCTTTGTGTGAAGAAATTCATTTCCTAAGAAAGCTACTCCTAGAAGATCTTTGATATTTTGTTTCATATTGAAGATTTAATCAAGCTAAATTCCAAGGGTTTTGAGTTCATATTGGTCGGAATTTTTACAAGCCTGGAACACCTATTAAAAAAGGTTTATTTTACTATTCATGTAGGAGATTAAGAGCACTTATTTTTTTCATTGTAAGAAACCTCTTTTAGTGTAAAACTTTTGTAAACAAACTATTTTTATTGTCGATTTTGTAATTAAACTTGCAAGGGGAAAATTTTAGTGAAGATAGTGATCTAGTTAATGTATAGGTTTTAAATTGCAACTTAGTGAGTTGAACTTAAATTACGTTTTGTATTGTAGATTGAAAATGAATTACTCTTGAGATAAGATCTTGTAAAAGTAAAAAGTTTATAAACTGTGTGACTAACTTCTATGTCATTTTATATTTTTACTCTATTAGTTAAGTAAGTTCCATTGCAATTGGACGTGTAACTGAAAAGCAAAATCAACCAACCCTCATAATACATGCCAAATCAATTAACAATATTAGTAGAAAAAATTTTAACCACTTAAAAACAATCCAACTATAATAAAGAGACTAAAGCTCTAAAAAGTTACATAGTAATAATAAACTTTATATAATTTGAATTTTTAAAATATATATAGTGATCCAAAAACTTTATTTTGTATATTATAAATTGACATTTTTTGGGGATTTATCCGTATGAACAACGAAATAGAAAAGGTAGAGAAGACTGAACAAAAATTTTACGTGGAAAACTGCTCTAAAAATGATTAAAACCACAGGCAAAGGAGACTTTGACTTTTCAATAAATGAGTAAACAAACGAGAGTATAATATAGAGAAAATAAACCTGAATGTACTAAACGTATAAACTCAAAATCCAAAACAAAACCCTAATTCTCATGAAGTTCTCTTAAAAATAGGTACAAATTTTTTTCCATAATTACTATGAAAACTCTCACCGAAAGTCATTTGCAACTACATCTTGTCGCCCCAAAACAAAAAAAAAACCCTGCAGTACTACATCTTTAATTGCCTCTTAATTTGCCTCTCAAAACAAGGATATAATGCCCATTTAAATAGGCTAAGATTAGAGGTCTAATTATACTAAAATATCTCTGGAGTAATTAGAGTTTAACTAAGAGAAGATATCAGAGTTTAACTGGGAGAAGAAACCCGATTTATATGGGGAACACATTGACACGTCACCAAGTCCCCATTTACGTCGTCACGACATCTTCCATCGTTGAAACATCAATAAACTTTTCGTCATGACGTCGTTGTTTGTTCGACTAAAAATATGATTCACTCCCCCCACAAAACTTTATTAACCTTTTGGAATTCTCGTTGTGCATATTTCATGTGATTAAATCAACTTGTTTCCTTTCTCAAACATCATCATTTTTTTTTCATATTCGCTTCTTCATGATTTCTCCTTATACTTTTTGTTTTGTTGATTTTAAAGTACAGCCTGCAATACGCACAAGGTATGGATGAAAAGAGAATCCCTTGCTTATAGATACTACCATTACAATTACATCTTATCAAAATATATGTGAACATAAATTAAAACAAATTTAGACTAAACACATATATAATAAAAATTAAATTTAAATGAAATTTAAATTAAAACTAAAATATGATTTTAAAAAAAATTTAAACCTTCAATCTCATCACTAAACCAAGATTTCCATGGAATAACTGATTTTATTCTCAACTTTATTCTTAGAAAAAATGTGTAAAAAGCAATGAAAAATAGGAATAAATCTTAAAATTATACATAAATTTTGATTTAATGTATAATTGTATACATTAATTTTAATTTGGTATAATTATACACATGAAACTCTAATTGTGGTTTAAATATTTACTTGAAACTTTAATTTTGATTTAATCATACACACTTAAAGAAATAAATACATCAATTTATTTTTATATTGTATAAATATAATTATTCATGTATGCAATATATAAATATAAAATGATATTATATCAATAATTGTGTTAATAATTTATAAAAATTAGATCAAATCAAAATTTCATATATAAAATTACATAAAATTAAAATTCATATATATAATTATATATTAAATCATAATTCATGTATAATTTTAATATTTATCCATGAAAAATATGCAACTTATCTCATATATTCTATGGTGTTCTCCTTATTCGCCAACGAGATTAGGTAAGAAGGTTTTTTCAAAGGGTTCTAATTGAAAGCAAAGTTTTTTTCATTTCCAAAAAAAAAAAACTTCCAAGTTTTAAACACTTTCCTCACGTGAGAAATATACAAGCCTCCTATTTTTGACTTTTTCTCCACCAACAATTTCTTGAAGATGTCGTGAATTAGGACGAAAAGGATCTAACTTAGGACAATTTATTGGTTAAATAACATCATCAGTCCTTGTACTTTGGAAAAATTATAGATTAAGCCTTGTATGTAAAAAGATAAAAGTAAAATCTTCTTACTTTTTCTTTTTTATTTTAAAAATTCTAGTCTAGTCATTAACATCACTAGTATTTTCTGTCAAAAAAGTTTCTAACTTGACACGTAATTGATGGAAAATAAATATTCGAAGTTGATAATTTTTTATAGAACATACTAATATTGTAAATGATTGGACTACGATTTTTAAATTGAAAAAGTAAAAAATTTAATTTTTTACTTTTAAAGTACAAAGAGTAAATTTCAAATTTTATCGAAGTATAAACACTAGTAGCAGCACAATTTTACCTTTTATAATAGGTAAAAATGTGCTACAAGTCCCTATACTTTTTTATTTCATTGAACTTAGTCCATTTATTTTTCAAATTTCATAATTTAGGTCAAACTGTTAATACTATTATTCTTTTTGTTAAATTCAAATTAATTACAAAGTCATTTTTTAATTACATGGCTACCAAGTGAGTGTTTTTTAAATTTTAAAAATGACACAACAACAAATTTAACAAGGAAAATTTAATAGTGTTAAACATTAGACCTGAATTTTAAAATCTAAAAAGTAAAGGGACTAAATTTCTAATTTTCAAAAAGTATAAGAACTTATGACAGATTTTCACCTTTATAATATATAGCAAAAACCTTACATGTTTTGGCTAGTTATGCCGAGTTTTACCCTACTACAAAGACCTCAATCCCTTTACTTGTTTAAACTGAAAATTAAAGTACAAATGATAACTCTATCAATGGATGGCATTTCAATTTTTGAATCCTGAATTTAAAAATAACACATATCCAAATTTAACAGAAGTCAATTTTATAAATAAAACAAGAAGTGGGACTAAATTTCAAAGTTCCAAAGAGTATAGGGACTGGTGACAATATTATATTCTTTTTTGGAAGCTGAAGCCCTACATCTAGGTCAGCAAATATAAGCCAAAAAGAAAGATATCTATATTATCAATCCCATTATTCGATTAAGTTTAGAATCTACATAGATACAAAACCATTAACATGCAATTCTCACTGAGACTCTTTTCTGGAAAGAATCTAACTTTTCTTTGTCCACTACACAACTTGAGATCATATTCATATGATATTCGAAGAACAAATTAAAGGGATATGAATGAATCTTATTTTAGTCCCCCAAACTTTTACTTTTTCAAGACAAGCTTTTTTTTGTTGCTTGTTTCCAATAACATCTAGAAGGGGGTAGGCTTTAATTAGGTAGAATTTTCAGTTGAGTTTTGCGTGAAAGTTTCTCTTATTCTACTTTTCACATATGTAGTATTTGCATTCTAACAGTTTAGAAACAGAATAGACTATTGCCATGCTAATTTGTTTCAATGCAATGTCTGTAGCAAAAATATGTTGGATCAAGTGGTAAGAAGATTGATATTTTTTAAGTAAAGTTTCGAATAGAGAAAGTTCTATCTTTTATTTAGTTAAGGGTTCAAATCAACTTGACTATAAATTTAATTTTACTCTAATCTAATTATCGAGTAACAAAAGGTCTCAAACCAAGAAGAATATAAAAACTAATACAGTTATGTATATTAATTTGATAAGATTAAAAGAACTGAGAGTTTGTAAGAGTATAAAATTCTTATGATACTTGATAGATTAAGCTTTCCAAACAACATAGCCGTTTACCCAATGGGACAAGCTTTATTAATTTGTATTTATTTTTTGTTTTGGTCAATGGATGTAAGGATTAGCTGGATTAAGACAAAACATTATTTTGGTATTATATGCATGTCCCAATTTCTTCATGCTCTCATCATCAGATTTCAAGCTTCTTAAGTGAAGTGTGTATTTGTGTGTGGGCCATGGCAATCTTCATTTCAGTCGCACACTCAATCTATGAGAAAAGTATGCTTTGAGAATTAAGACATTTTGTTAAACATTCAAGTACGAGCATTCGCATTCACGCTTTTCACCCTAAAGATGCGGAAAAGAAAGTGAAAAGCGTTAATGTTCCTCCGTCTGCTTGGATATTTATATACGAATGGCTAGGGAGAACACATGCTTTAGCCCATATTTGTGGAAGGGGGTGGGGAAAGAGATGGTTTGGGTTCTTACGTCACCTGAACACAAATAGTTATATATGTAGCAAACATTATTGGGTCGTACTTTGTCTTTTTCAGTTGGGCCTAGGATTAAAAGCTAACTATCACGTATTGTATTATGTGACATCTAGATTAGAGGTAAAGAAAAAAAAAGTAATATATAAAAAAAATACAAAGTATAAATCCCGCATCTAAAATATATTAAATCACTCATTCATTTTAAGGATTCTTTTACAGTTATAATTTAAATTATTTATTTTTAAAATAGTTTTTAAATTATTAAAACACATATAAATACTTTTATAATAATTCTTTTGTTTTTAATTTTAGTCATTTCTCAATTAATTTTGTATCATATTAACTCATGATATCAACTCAATTGGATATTTTATAAATATTATAGATATAATAAAATTTCTTTTTAAACATTTTTAATTTAAAACGGTCCAATTGCCCATTAGTCCTTAGGCTATTTTCTATTCTAATGCTCC
Source organism: Gossypium hirsutum (assembly GCF_007990345.1). Lineage (NCBI taxonomy): Eukaryota > Viridiplantae > Streptophyta > Magnoliopsida > Malvales > Malvaceae > Gossypium > Gossypium hirsutum. The sequence goes on along the minus strand of NC_053436.1, from coordinate 7,356,688 downwards.
CTCATTTATATACTTCAGTTAATCTTAATCTCACTTTTAACTTGCCACTTTGTTCTCTCCATGTCTCAATTTAACTACCTATAATTCTACTCAATTTCGATGTTTTTCTGATGTCAAATTTTATTAATTAAAATTATTGTGAATGATACAAAGCTTGTTTTTAAGAATTTAACTAGCTTTATTCTCATTACAATGCAATTTATGACACTGAAAATTTTACGACATTACAATGTAGATGAATAACTAATTAAGGTACAAGGTAAGATCTAAATTGAAGTTAGTTTTGGTTATAAAGTCTAAGGTTTGATAACATAGACAACCAAAAATCTTCATAAAGGTGTAATCAGGTTTAACTTGAAAAGTTTTTTCATAGTGTAATGTGCTTATTAAGGCCTTGGCAAGTAGTTTGTTTATAAGGAAGATAACACTTGTGAAGGCATCATTCTAGTGACTGAGAGGCATGGATGTTTGAGCTAGTATGGAAAAGCCAACCTCAACAAACTACTTATGTTTTATTTTTTTGCAAGACCATTATGTTCTAAGGTATGTGGATAGGATAATTTGCAGAGAATGTCATTGGTCTTAAGGTATGAAACCAAGGTACTAAATTCCCTTCCACCTTTTATTTATAATACTTTCAACTTAGAGCCAAGTCGCCTCTCTATCATGCTATGAAAATTCATAAATGCAAATTGTGTTTAAATACATATCAAAGCAAGCTAAATAGTAAGAGAAACCATTTGAATACACTGATCCAAACCTCCATAGGTTTGCTACCACTACTTCTAAGGGTTCATTATATTGAGCAACATAAGGTTGAAATGGAAGCTTGTAAAATTTTCCAAGTTAGCAAGCTTTACAAAGAATTTGATTGCAATTTCTTACAACAGGAATATTACAAGTTGTTAATCTTTGGTTTATACATCAAGTGTTGGGTGACCAAGCCTCTTATGCCACACATTTAGATCAACATAGTTAGTAATATGATCTGTCATAATTTCGTACATCAAATTAGGCTCTCCATTACACTCGAGGAACTTATTCTCAAGCAATTTAAGTGTCATTTATATGTTTTTATCGGTTTTTAGTTCTAACCTTAATAGACGTTTTTGTTGAGTTTTGCCCCTTTTGAGACCCAAATTAGACAAACGATACCATAGGGAACTTAATGATATGATTGAGCTTGTGTAGGGGAATGATAATAGCCTAGACCTTTCACATTGAGGATGCAAAATTTCAACAAAAAATCACATGGAAGCTTATTTTTGTGGCGTCATGGTACCGAGAGATGGATGTTGCGACACCAAGCCAACGTCATGATACCAAGCCTCCGAAGTCGTGATTGTAACGCCCCAATTTTCGGGAATTCTGTGAATGTTGGCAAATTTTCATGCTTTAATTTTGTCATTTGTGAGTGAAATTATGAAATAGGACCTATGTGAAAATGTTTGAAAATGCTATAGGCTAAATTGAAGTGACCAAATAAATAGGAGTGCAAAATAGGAGGATTTCCATGACAAACCTCCCATTTTACATGAAGTGGCCAGCCATCATGTTGTTGTAGACAAAATGTGCACTTGATATCCATAATTTATGGTACAAATTGATACAAATTGATAATAGGTTAGGTAAATGTTCCATGATAATAGGTTAGGTAAATGTTCCATGATAATGGGTTAGGTAAATGTTCCATGATAATGGGTTAGGTAAATGTTTCATGATAAGAATTTCATGTCTTTTGTATTAAAGAATTAAATGGATGAAATATGAAGTTTTATTAAAAGAAAAAAGGGTGAAAAGAACAAAGTTTTGTCCATCTTTGTTCATCATAGCTGAAAGTTAGAAAAGAGAAAGGAAAGGAGAAAGCTCTTGAGTATTCGGTCATTAGGAGGAGGAAAATTGAAGGTAAGTTCTTGGTACCTTGCTTCTATTTTGAGGTTCATGAGTTCTTCTTGATTCTACCTTAACTCTTGAAGCATATTTTGGTTTTTAGTTGTGTTGTGAGCATTTAGTCATGAATTAAAATGAAGGAAATGGTTGTTGTTTCATGTTCTTTTGATGAAAAAAATGGAAGATAGGTGAAGTTGAGCCAAACAAATGAGCATGCATGTGCCTTAGATGTTAAAGGGAAAAATCAGCTAACATGTTGTGCTTTAAAATGATGAAATGGAGATTATTCTTAAGTAAAATCATAGATATGTGATGATTGATTGGTGATATACATGTTTAAATAACATGCATGCAAGGTATGTGTGAAAGAGTGATTTGGTAATAAATCTGCTTGGGACAGCAGCAGTAACGTGACTTTGGAAAATCACCATAAACTGTGGGAGATGAATTAGAAACTGAATAAATTATGTAATTAAAGCTTATTGAGTCTAGTTTCTAATGAAATAAACAAGAACATATTTTGAATTCTGTACAATGAGAAATTTGATTCGTAATGAAGAGTGGTCAGATTAGTCAAACAGTGAAACATGGGAAACTTTGAGAAAAATGTGGTATTGATTGGCTAAACCAAAAATTCTGAAAATTTTATGGATAGAAGATATATGAGTCTATTTTCAGGGAAAATTAACGGAACTTGATTTGGAGTTTCGTAGCTCCAGTTATAAATAATTTAGTGACTGTTGCTCAGGAAGACAGCTTGCAGTGAAATTATGATTATGTGGTAAACATTGACAAAAATTTGTTAATGAGTTGCTTATTGATTTCTTATAAGCTTACTATGATCTGTAAGTGTGGTTGGCCAAATATTGTAAGGGGTTAATACGTAGTTTGTATTTGAATAGTTAGATTAACGTGTTAGTAATCCAATTGTAGGCGGTTCGTGTGTGGATCTCGTCAGCATATCGTCGCAAATAGGTGTGTAACTAACACCCTCTTTCTTAGTCTAGATCGGCAAAAGCCAAAAAGCCGAAATGCCGAAAACCGGTATTTTGTAGATTTGCGAGTGTGCGAATGCTCGTGAGGTAAATCGATTAATGTTTTTGGTAAGCTGCAATGTTTGGACTGCAAAGTGCATGATTTCTGTGCCCTCGATATTTTTGGGCTTAATGGGCCAAAATTGGAATGATGGGCCAACGGGCTCAATTCGGTAAGAACCCTCGGTACGTGATTCTGTTAGTACGTGAAAGGTAGGAATATGCATGAAAAACCCTAAAATAGACAAATTACTGAAATACCTTTAAAAGTGGAAAATTTACAATTTTACCCCTAGGAGATAAATTACCGAAATACCCCTAGGGTTAAATTGACCTAAATGCATGTTTGACTGTTGTTATTTACTGCATGCCATGTTGTTATTATCTGATGCATGGGACTGGGATATTGACGGAGGAAGTACTGAAAGTGGCTTGTTCACGTACTGCAGACCAAATCTAGTGATGTCGCGACACCAACCAATAGGTGTTGCGACATTGAGACCCCCAAGACCCACAAGTTCACCACTATTTTGGGTGTCGCGACACTACTACTAGACGAGTGAAAAACTGCAAGAATAATTTTGTGTCCAAACAAGCTTAAGTTTCTTTTCATTTATGGACATAATGGTCAATGTTAGGTTAAATGTTAGTAGACTATAAATACTACTTTATAAGCTTTTGAATATAGATTTTGTTCGCTAAACATTTGTTCTTTATTATCATATTTCTTAGTTTATGTTTTCATTGTTTTCTTTTTTATTCTTTTCTTTTTGTTGTACTATTTTGTTTTTTTCATTTTTGCTGGAACATTAATGATGGAGATGTATTAAACACTCGTGCTTCATTGGATGTTTATATATTAATGAGCATTTTCTCAATGACCATCCCTGGACATAGCAACGTCTAGAGTGTGAATACTGCAACTAAAATATAAGGAATTGAAGCAATATCCGCAAGTATATGGGTCAGGATAGTTACAATAAAGTAGGTAAGTACTCTGAGGATTGTACCCAAATGAGGCGAGTACTAAATTAACCTTAACCTAAACGCAAATAAATCTAATTAGTATTTTAAATAAATCATATTACGAATATATATAAATAGAAGATTTTTAGGTTTTATAATAAAGAAGATAAAAATAACAAAAGTAAAGTGAACTTTGGGTGTATAAATTCTAACTTAATCAAATCTAAGTATGAATGATTAGCTCGCTTTGGTGATCATAACTAATTCCTATTTTGGGTTTTTACTCAATCAACTAGTTGTTACCCTAGCAAGATCTCTCTCAATCTTCCACTAAATTAACGAGTCAACAAGGGATAAGGTGTTCACGGATAGGCCATACCAATTTTGGGTTAATTCCTACCTAAATGACTTCCTAGGGTCATCAAGCCTATGGTTTAAGTTCTTTCTCTCCTAAATAACTGATCCGCTAAGACAACCCTTCATAAAAATTAATAAATCATACCTCCACTTGTTAATCCCCCACAAAAGGATTAGTTCCTTGTAGATCCCATTAACACAATAAACTTGATAATCATATTTAGATTCTTATGCCTCCTAAGATTTCGCCTCGAGAAAGTTACTGAGTTAATTTTAAAGACTAAGCCTTCATGCATGTCTATTTCCAAGGAAATTAAAATTTCATAGCAAGTACTACATAAGACTAGAGAACATGCAAGCATTCCATAACTCAAGATAACATAAAAATAACTTATATAAAATCAAAAATCATGCTTGCATTTGAACTAACTTATGAACAGAAATTTCCTCTGAACATTCATTTATTTCAGCAAACTCATGTGAAAAGAATAAAACATACTTGAAAATATTAAAAATTCTTGCAAATATTGTCTTACCTCCTCTTTAAACAGAAACAATATCCTCATTGCGAAAACAAAGTAATGAATGAAAACTGAACACATGTGGGGTTGTAAGAAAAGAGAAGTGAGTCATAAAGACTGCTTATCATAACTGAAAATTCTGATTTCTTCATAGCATTTGAAGAAGCAGGCATAGGAATAGTCAATTCAGGATCAATACTTGGTTCAACTGGCTCATCAGAATTCAGCTCCACACTTGGTTTAGAGTTGTTTAGTTCTTTTATTGATTCAGGATTGTTCAGTTCTTCTTCAGATTTTGCTCCTTTTGTCTTATCAACTGAGTTAGCTTCCGGTTAAGATTTATTTGATGACTCATTAGTTTTTGGTTCAGTTGGTTCACTCAATTCAATTGGGTTTAACTCATGGATATTCTCTACTAACCTTTCAAGATCATGCCTTGTGATGCAACCTTGAACATACTGGCCCTTCAAGTTTGCTTTTGATTTAACTTAGGCCCTTAAGCAAAGTGAAGTAATCAATGATGGAAAGTAGACACTTCCTGCCTTTTTTCTAGCACAATCGTGGATCTCCTTAAGAATAATTTTTCCAACATTGATAGACTTTTCTGTCATAATTGCATATAACAAAAACATTCGTTCCATCGATATGGTAGAACTATGTGAGATAGGCATGAAGCTATATCGAACAAAGTAGATCCATACCTTAGCCAATGACTTTGATTGCACCAAAGCTATCGTTCCATCTGTTGTTGAACATGCAGCAATCAAAGTCACAACAGTTAATATTATGATATATAAAACATCAATTCTAAAAGCTTTTTAAACAAGTACTAAGGATTATTTGTAAATTTTAATATTTATAAATCACATTCTAGATATTTAGAGAAGCAAGTTAACTTATAAAGAAATAGAGTTACTTGAGATTGAATTCAAATTCTTATGCTTACAATGTAATATTTTTACCCTTGAACCAAGGGATTATAAACAAATATAAATGAATTTAGCTAAAATTTGAAACCTATATTTCAAATAAAAAAACTTAAATAACCATGAATTGCACCGTAAACATTTTGAGTTACACCAAAGCTCTAGCTGTTTTAAATAAATTCAATTTTAGAAAAAAAAGTGAAAAACATAATAAAGGAGTTGGTTTCTACGGCCTTTATTTGTTCCTTTTAAAAGGGTCGCAATATGGGATCCGTTTAACGTAGTAGACTCAGAAAGGAAGAAAGCCTGATTTTTCGCATTTAAGACCAAAAGTTAATCGGTAGCCCAACCAAATCGGACCTCGTTTCTCGGACCCCCTCCATCATGCAAAGCCATTAAACCAAACCTTTAAAATCTCCGGCGTACGCCCTCCCCTTCCTCCGCCTTCCATTATGGCTTTCTCTGCTTCTCCCCACTGCGCACCTCCCTTACATCGTTTCGCCCTTCGCCGCTCTCCGCCGCCACAGCCGCCGCTCGCTTTCATGCGCTGCCCTTTCTTCTCCTCCTCCTCCTTTCGACCCGTTTACTTCTCCCCCGCTCCCACCCTGAGGATCATCGTCTCTGCCAAATCCAAGAAACCTTCCTCCGGGAGATCAGCCGATTCGACGTCGGCCTCCGCCATTGATTTTCTCACATTGTGTCACAGTCTCAAGGTATAAATGAAAACATAAACTTTTGCCCTTCGTTCTATTTCCTTCTCGCTCTGTTTCGATTGAGTATAGTTTAATAGCTCTATTAGCTGTTTAGATACCAAGTAAGAGTAAACAAACATGGTCGAAGAGCTACAAATAGAAATTTAAGCTTGGGTTTTACGTGGTAAATATTTGTAGAGCGGTGTTATCTTTGCTTGAGCCCCACCTTTGTATCTCTCTGTCTTCAATTTGAATCATTCAGGGAAGAAAAGACTATAGTTACTGATGACTTTGTTAATCCTGTAGACCACAAAAAGGAAGGGTTGGATCAATCACGGGATAAAGGGTCCTGAATCAATTGCTGACCATATGTACCGCATGGCGTTGATGGCTTTGATCGCTGGCGACCTTCCTGGTGTGAATAGAGAAAGGTTCACTCTCATCATATCATATGATATATGTCAGGGCTCATGTTCTTCATTAAATTATCAACTTCCAAGTTTGTCAATCTGATTTATGTATTTTCTTTTTCTTTCATGGTAATTGATGGAAATGTTAGGAGGATGAGCTATTTCTTTTGTATTATTTTCTTTGAGCGGATTTAGCTTATAATAGAAGTTGGAGATGAGTTTATGTGATTTTTTATTCTTGCCTTTTCTTTTTTTTCAAACTTTTTTTTTTTTTTTTGCTTTATGCTTTTGTTGGATGTTATTAGGGAAGCTTTATGTCTTTTATCCATTCAACTTTTGCAGGTGTATTAAGATTGCAATTGTCCATGATATTGCAGAAGGTACTGTCCCATGTCTGCATCTTCTATCATTATCATTAGTGTACGTCAAATTTGCAATAGCCATGCTATACGAGTACTTATGATGTTAAAATCAGTAATGGTACAAAAGTTGTTTTCCTCAAAAGAGGGAAAAGGTAAACCTATTAATTAGGTACAATAGATGTTCTACTGTGGTAATCTAAGATAATTGACAATGTTGAACTTTTAGAACCATCTTGATTTTTCTTGCATGCATTTTTATGTGATGGGTTGAATTTTTTTTTTTTTTGGGAGGGGGGTGGGGTTTGGTGGGGGAGGTTGCATATTGAGCTACCACATATCTGATGCTATATTTCAATGTACATCTGGCTTGCACAGAAACACACAAGATGCACTTATGGTTTGAGTCTTAGGTTGAGGTTTTCAATTTTTACAGCTATTGTTGGAGATATAACACCATCATGTGGTGTTCCTAAAGAAGAAAAAAGCAGACGTGAGCAAGCAGCGTTAACTGAAATGTGCAAAATTCTGGGTGGAGGAATGAGAGGTGCTTCCTAGCCAATTTTATTTTTGGAAATCTTGGGTTGCTAAATTATTTGTTTATTGCATCTGCTTGTCTTATTTTGGTATTTTGTTAGTTGCAGCTGAGGAGATCCAAGAACTGTGGGTAGAATATGAAAACAATGCTTCTCTGGAGGCTAACCTTGTGAAAGATTTTGACAAGGTATGCTACATGATGGCATTCATTTGTGTATGCATGCTCACACACACACACACACCAGCAGAGATATTTTTCACCTGAAAGATGATTTTCCATTAAATATCAAATGTCATAGATTGTTAGTTGATAGGTGTTAAATGGATATTCCACTACAATGAATCTCTCTCTTAGAACTTGTATTTGAGACAATTTTATATGCTATATTTATAAGATGCATTTAGGATGCAGTTCTTTCGGCTGTTAAGGCCGGCTGACCATATCTTTACAGGTTCCATCTTGTGGATGAGGATGGGCCAAGAAAGCAAATGAAGATTAAGGGGACAGGGGTTTAACAAAATAGTAGATACATGAACCTAGAAGTTCTATAGATCATTATATTGACATTATTACCTTGTAATGTTTCTTATTTGCTGATTTTTGCCATGTTAATCCTGCACTAGACTATTTATCTGTTGGCTTACCTTCACCCACATGTATTATAGAACTATTAATTTTTCCTCCCTTTTAAGGAGTTTATGTGTTCACAACCAGGTTGAATTGATTCTGCAAGCACTGGAATATGAACTTGGTAAGGGGTTTCATTTATTTATGGTTAAAAATGTGAAAGGGCTTGAGAATTATAAGTTTTTCCGTATAATTATCTAAATCTATTCTTTGATATTATGATATTATTGTAATTGCAGAACATGGAAAGGTGCTGAATGAATTTTTCCTTTCAACAGAAGGTAGAGTAGATTATTTGAAGCAGGATGTAATAAGTGAAAACATCCTTTTTTTTCAGCGATGTTTACTCTTCTACACTTTCCTGTGATTTTTCAGGAAAATTTCAGACAGAGATTGGAAAGAGTTGGGCCAGAGAGATCAATTCAAGGAGGAATTCAATATTGGTAGAAAAGAGGAAGGGACCTAAATAACAAAATGATTATCATCAAATTTCATTATAATCTAGTATCAGTAGCTACAAATTTTCTTAATCCGGTTACGCACTTTATTAACCAAGGCTGGTAACCTGGAGTTGGAAGCCAAATGTGGTTGATAATGTGTGTGTTGTTTAACTTCATCAGAAAATTTTTGATTTGTTGTAAGAATGCAAAGTGATTTTCATTAGCATGTCTGGAAATAGAGGATGCTAATAGTCTGGTTACCTGTAATGTAAGCTGCAAAAGTCATTTTGAAAACTATCCTAGTTTGAGATATTCTGTGAAATGGACCAAAAGGTCAATTTTAATTATAAATAATAATCCATTTGGATATCATGTGTGTATATATAATCTCCAAGCTTACTCTTGATTCAATTCAATTTCTTCAGAACTCAGATAGCCTTCTGATAGTTGAAATGTGAAGGCTAAACTTTTAGGAATCATGGATGGCTTATTTCTTGCTATTGGGGTGCATGCTTGAGGGCAAAAGAATGTAGAGGGACCTCATGCCATTTTTGAGTCTGATTGTCTTAATGTTATTGCTGGTCTCATCTCACCAAATTATCTACCTCGGCAATTGAACATGACATTCTTCACTCAATTCCATGTTTTGTTCTCACACGTGGGCCGTGAAGGCAACATGGTGGTAGATTGGGTTATGAGAGTATGGGCAGGCCATCACTCATTCATGTCTTTGATAAAAATAACAATAAAAAGCGGAATGAAATGGAGAAAATTATATGAAAGGAGATGTGTTGGCATCAAAACCAGATGGCGACTGCTCAACAGTGTTTAGGTTCCTGGTTGGTGCACTGTATGTTTCTTGATATTGCCATTTGTGGACTTTCCCTCTCGTTTCACTCCATTTCATTTCCTAAGCTATCTGCCAATCATATTAACCAGAAGTTTGTTTATAAAAAGTTAATTTGCTCGTAGAAGGGACGTAACATTCAAATGAACACTACTTTTCTCCCTCTGACATTTTACCAAACCTTTTTTTTTTTTACTTACTTACAAAACACTCCCCAGCCTTTGAGAATTGCTGGTTGTTTAGTGTTTATATATTGTTGCTTGCAAATGCTATTTCCCATCTCAAACAAAATGGCTTTCATGTTTTGGGCTCTCATTGTAACTACTCTCACCCTTCAACTAGCCATTACGAGTGCACAAACACCAGCTGCCTCACCTTCCACTACGCCAACCACCACCACCACTCCTCCACCTTCAACTTCACCACCACCTACAACTTCCGCACCGCCTCCTTCAACAACCCCTCCACCTACAACTTCAGCACCATCTCCTTCAACAGCAACGCCTCCACCTTCCACCACGCCCACCGCGCCAGCTCAACCACCTGCAACAACTCCCCCTCCCACTGTTGCACCAGCTACAAGCCCAACTGTCCCACCGCCACAAACTCCACCACCTCAACCACCTCAAACTCCTCCAACCACAGCTCCAGCTCAACCGCCAGCAGTGCCACCACCATCACCACCACCAGTATCTCCTGCACCAGCACCAGCCCAGAAACCACCAGCTCCTGCTCCAGTAAAGCTGCCCCCAGCACCTGCACCCATTATTTTGCCACCGGCTCCTGCACCAGCTCCCACCAAGCACAAGAGAAGGCACAGGCACAGGCACAGGAGACACCACCATGCACCAGCACCAGCACCAACAGTTCCAAGCCCCCAGCACCACCTGCAGTGCCAACTACAGATGACACGACACCAGCACCATCACCTAGTCTCGATTTGGTAATGCCTTCTAAGTTCTACTAACAAAAAAGAACAAAATCAATGTATGAATTGAGGATGTTTACAACATATGAATCTAATTTTATTATTTGTTTCTATGAAATACAGAATGGAGGAGATTCATTGTTGGTGGCAGGAACAAAGCTTTGGTGGGCAAGGACAGGATTGACTATTGCCATTTTGATCGCTATTACAGGCTATAGTTTCTAGGAACTCATAAGATAAGGGGTGAATGTGATTTACTTTACAATTGCTTGTCATACCTTTTTTCTTTTTGATTTGAATTTCTCTGTCACATAACAGAGAATATTGTTTCATTTGTGTAACAAAATAAATTGAAATTTTAATAGAAATAGATACGAATAAGACCAACCAAAAGCTGAAGAAGCAAAATAAATATATATCTGGTTATTAGCTTATGTTTATTTTTCTCGCCTTGCCATGAATAACAACCAAATGGTTCCACCAGGAAAAAAAATCTACTCAACAATCGAATTCCCAGACCAACCTTTGTCAATACCCAATTGAATTTGGACTCCATAGTAAAACTCAATGTGTATCATGAATTTTGCATCGATTGATTTTAAGTGGAGTGTGATTTTCTTTTTTCAAAAGTAGGGATGGTAAGAAGAGAATAATTACTTACCTCATTTTACTTTACTATTTATTTCTCAAAACTAAAATATATTTGAAGAATTTTTTTAAATATTTGTTTGTTTTTAATATATATTAAACATAATTCCATAAATCAATTTGAAGCCGCATTGGAACTAATACACATGCATAACAGCAAGAGCCAATTTAAGGGCTCAATCTAAAATGAATAAAATTACCATTTAAGTCTCCATGATTAAATTAAAAATTAATTTATTGTAAAATTGGACTAAATTGTCAAAAAAAAGCATTCTTTTTTTTAAAAAAAAAATTATGCAACTGGGCCGATATTTTGAAAAATTACGAGAATGGACTGTTTCTGATAAAACGCTTCCAATTGGAGTTGTTTTCAGGGAAAACTCAAGCGTTTTTCTCCTCTAACCAGTAAAGCGCTTCCAGCTCAGCATGCTAATGAAAAACACGTCTAGTTCAGCCCGTCCCCCCCCACAGTTACTTCCAACGGCTATTTTAAATAGGTGTTACCCCCAACGGTAAAAAAAAAAAACTATAAACCCCTTCTACTAATTTCTCACATTTCTTTCTTAAATCACTCAAAATTTCTCAATCCACTCTAAAAAATCTCTCAAATTCTCTCTTAAATTTTTTACTAAAATTCTATTTCAATGTAAATTCTATTTTTTAATCTATTTTTTATAAATATTTTCAAGAAATATTTTTTTATTAAAAATTATTTTGTTTTTTATATAATTTAGCAATGGTCGGGTCTCTAATTCATTTTGATAACAAGCACATCTCCGTCAATCAATTGCAAATGGTAATAATAAATTTTAATATTGTTTAATTTTTTTTTCATTGTTATATTTTAACTTAATATTTTTATAATTTTTACATAAATAGGCAGAAGATCGAATTTTACAATGTCATATTTGTAATCTACTCAGTCCTCCATCACCATTGATCGAATCATACTTGAGGGAAGCCAGTATTTGGCATGTGACCTTTGTAGGCTAGGGGTGTAAGTTGGACCCGAAACTCATAAGCGCGTTGGTAGAGAGGTGGAGACCTGAGAGCACACATTTCATCTTCCATGCGGCGAGTTTACTATTACTTTAGAAGACTGGGTCTGTTCAGTCTGCTGATTGGGGAGGCGTATGTGGTGATCTATTGGGTGTGGCTCCGGAGATGATTTACGAAGGTCGGATCAAAATGGCTTGGATAAGAAAAAATTTCGTGGAGCTAGTTGAGGATTCGACTAAAACCCAAATAGAACAATACACTCAGGCGTATATCTTTCAGATAATCGGGGGTATCCTGATGCCGGATAAGTCACGAAATCTCGTCCATCTGAAGTGGCTGCTGAAACTTGTCGATTTTAGAAGAGCGGGTGAACTCAGTTAGACGTCTGCTGTGTTGGTGATATTGTATCGGGAGATGGCCGAGCGATGCAACCAGGAAAAATTAAAATTGGTGGTTGCCTTTTACTACTACAATTATAGGCTCGGTTCCAGTTTCAATTTTTATGTCCTCGAGCAAACTACCTGTATACATTCCCACTCGTAACTGTAACGCCCTAAATAATTTATTTCTGTTTCTGTAAATATCTGATACAAGTATGTATTTGCTTTAATGGTTAAGTGTTTTGGGTGTGTGTGTGTGTGAGGTCTAGGGTTCAAGTTCCACATTTAGCAAATTTTTGTTATTTTTGGATTCAAGCATTACTCTTGTTGAGTGGGCTTACATAGAATTGTCTGTTAATTAATATTAGAATGAGCTTGCTAGTTCGAGTGGTAAGAGAGTTGATGTGTTGAAGGTCTTGAGTTCGACTCCCTGCGTGAGTAAATGTGTTTATTTTTGCTCGGTTGATTGATAGAGTTTCAGTAAAGCTAAAATTCTGAAGTGGTTGAGATTGAGGTGTTAGTGGAAAGTTAGGAATATCTAGTTGGTTTTTAATTTATTTTTATTTTCCTAAAAATTTCCTCAGTTGACTTTTTTTTTCTGTTGCTTCTCATTCACTGCATTTTTTTTCATCTTCCTCTCCATCCTTCAAACTTTGTTCCAATTAAACTGTGCGATTTGTTGACTGATCGAAGTTTTGGTGTAATTGTGGCTTCTTTCTGTCTAATTTCAATTGCGATTTAATTCAGTAAGTTCGGGTAGGGTAGTTTTTATTTCATTTGGTAATTCTTTATTAATGGGTGTTGTTAATGCCGTTTAGGGGAAGATCAAGGGGCTCAAAATCGTCCATTGGTAACTTAGTTGCGTGGGAATTATCATTGTTCGATCAAAGGTAAGGGTTGGTTACTTAATGGATAAACAGACCGAATTGTGTTCGGTTTTAGTTTGGTTTTAAAAGTCTAATTCAATGTTTTGTTAGACAATCTTAGGTGCTATGTGGTTCGAGAGTGTTTCTGCATCGAAATTGTTCCAAGTGTGTACCCCTTATGGAGGAAATTGAGCTTCAACGAAAGCTGAAAAACCATACTGTCGACACCACACGAGTGTGTGTCTGGCCGTGTGGTTGGTCGTGTGCGAGACACAACTGTGTGGTTGACGAGGGTATGGCCGTGCGTAAGACACTATTGTGTGGTTGTGTGAGTATGGTCGTGTGGGCCACAGGCTAGGCCAAGTTGGGTGTGTGAGCCACAGGCTAGGCCAAGTTGGGTGTGTGGGCCCACACAGGCTATTGGTTTTGGGCCAAGTCGTGTGAGCCACACGGGTAAAGCCAATCTGGGCGTGTGGGCCCATACGAGTATGTGGGCTGAAAATTTTGAAATTTTCCCTAGGGTCTCACGGGTTATTTCAATCAACTGTCGGCCTACTGTAGGGTCAGTAAGGGCTAACCAAACCCTAACACTATGTGATTTGATAGTATAATATTCTGATCTAAGTATGACACTGTTATGCATGTCTGGTTATTCTAATATATATTTATTTTATATCTGTATATAAGCATATAAGCATGAAAATTCTGAATATATATATCTGACTGGGGTGAGATTTGTATATGTGGAAGAAGTGTTCTGTATGGCAGTCATCGCCTATATTCTGGCAGGTTGGTTGCACATAGGTTGGTTGCACATTATCTGATATGTGTCGTAATGGCACAATATGGTGTGTAAGGATAAGTAGATGTTTTTAACCCCACATGGTATGATGGGATGGTCGGAGTTGGTGTGTAGAAGATAGGGGTAGGATTCTGCATATCTGTTTCTGTTATCTAAATCTGTAAATGACTTAAATCTGAATCCGAATCTGAATCTGAATCTGACTGTGTATGTGATTTCTGTATGTACAACATGTCTATTTCTGATGGCCTAAACATTGAGTTTATGTAAACTCACTTCTGTTTGTCTGTACTATTCAGATAATCCACAGACTTAGGTAGGTCGGTGTAACGGAATCTCGCAGTGACCACTACTCTATAAACTGAATTTAAATAAAGGTTTTATTTATTTAATAATTATTTTTGGGAGTTTTGTATTACTTGGACTCTCCGGACTGTTTGGTTTAATTTTTGGGATTTATATTTTTCATTTTATACTTTATTTGCGACGGTTTTTACTAAAACAAATGTTTTCCAAACTTACGAATGGGATTTTAAGAAAATAATGATTACTATAACTTCCGCTATAAATTACGTTTTGGAAAACAAATTAATTGAATATCATTTTCAATAATAGATATAAACGAATATGGATTTAAAAATTGGAATGATTTATTGTAACAACACTGTTTTTAAAATCCTTCTTTGTGACATCTCTAAATTCGATCATAACGTCTAGGCCTAGTTTGGGGTATTATATTTAGTGGTATAAGAGCCAGGTTACAAAAGTCAGGCTGTGAATTTTGGGTTCCAAAATTTTTGTTTCAAAAAGAACTGATTTTTAAATAATTTGAGGAAATAAGTGGTGCATCGAGTCTCCGGCACCAATCCTATAAGTATTTCTGAACATTAGATAGAATATCCTGAAAATACTATAATTAGTACTTTCTAAAACTGTACTGAGTTAGTTAGAGACTGAAACCTCTGAAAACAGTTCTAAACTTTTGATAATTTATGCATAAAATATCTGCTAATAAATATTGGAACTAATACATAAAATTTTATAATATAAATAAATTTTGAAATTTATGATGAGCGCTCGTGGAACTCGCGGACGTGGTATTTGTGGTCGTGGTAGAGGCCGTAGGGAGGCTCGAGCTGACTCTTCTTCTCTAGGCAATATGCCAAACTTAGACACGTTTGAGACATCGGTTTCACCTGCTATTCACCTGCTATTGAGACTGGGTTTCAAAGCTGTTCGACTGGGGATGACGCACTGTCCCAAGCCATGTTTAGAGTATTAGAGAGGGTCGCTAGACCCCATTTTAAATTTAGAGGCCGTGGGTCAATAACTGAACAACTCCGGTCCAATGAAGCTGAGCTGTTTAGGGGTGTCACTGGAGTCGCCCTTACTGTGGCCGAGTATTGGTTGGAGGCCACTGAAAGGATTATGAATGATATAAACTATACTCCCAAGCATAAACTTAAGGATGCAGTCTCATCGCTTTGCGATGAAGCATATCAATGGTGGTTATTAGTTGAGAAGGGTACTTAGCCTGATCGTCTGAACTGAGACTTCTTCAAGACTGCTTTTCAAAGGAAGTATGTGGGGGCGAGCTATGTGGATGATCATAGGCGTGAGTTCATGAATCTCACGCAAGGTGATAAATCTGTGGTTGAGTATGAGGCCTGTAACACCCATCACCCGTATTCAACACCAAAATAGGGTTATGGAGTATTACCGAACATATAATATAATTACACATGCATTTTTTTCATACATTTTCAATTTTATGCAAATATCAATCAACTACATTCATATCGTCCCTAATACGAGCCTACGAGGCTCAAAACATGTATTTGGGGTGGTTTGGGACTAAACCAATAACTTTAAAAACTTAGCGAACACTTAGAAAATTTTATCAAGAACAGAAGACACACGCCCGTGTGGCCCAGCCGTGTCTCTCACGCGGCCAAAGACACGCCCGTGACACAGGCTGTGTGGACATTCAAAATGGAAGCACATAGCTTTGTTCCAGTCCATGTCTGACCCCGTGTAACTCTCTGACTTAGGTCACACGGCCAACACACACGACCGTGTGGCTAGCATGTGTGCCCTAAAAATGGCCACACACGCCCGTGTACCAGGCCGTGTGCTAGGTCGTGTCAAACCTGTAGGGTATACTAACTTATGCGACACGGTAAAGTCACACGCCCGTATGTGAGGCTGTATGGAGCATACTGACTTGGTTTCTAATTCAACACTAGGGGACACACGGCCATGTACATGACCGTGTATCACACACGGCTGAGACACAAGCCTGTGTCTCTTTTACCAAGCCAATTTGCCACCCAAACTTGTAAAAACCTTCACTAAACCAAATTGTACAAAAATAATGCATAAATAGGCATCCAAAACAACTAGAACCAAGACTAAAACATGCCATTTCAATATCATCAACCACAAAGCACATGATATCATGTTTTACCAATTCAAAACATGCTAATTTCTCACCTAAAAATTTACTTAAATGGTTTCATTCAAATATACAGCAATTACCTAAAATTTCAAGCATACAAATATCAAATTCAACCATTTGCTACTCAAGCTATTCATCCACCATAATCATTCACCAAGAAATTATAAGCCACATCACAAATAGAACATTGGCACATACATAAATATATAACACCAACCAAACCAAATAGGCCAACTTACATAGCTATACACAAAACTAAACTTTAGACATTTACAAGCTAATTCATTTGGCTATATTCATTATCAAATTATGAACCAAAATGACCAAAGTCTCTATACCTAGCATATATTCCAAAACATAGATTCAAAAGTACCAAAACGATAGCTTGATAGTGTGATGAAGTCTCCAACGATCCCAAATCCAAGCTAGCTTTGAAATCACTATAAAACATGGAAAAATAAACAATGTAAGCTATAAAGCTTAGTAAGCTCGTATGAAAATAATAAGCAAGTCTCACCATTCATTTACCATTCAAATTAAATGACATAATATGCAACAATGCATTAATCTCTAGCTAACATGAAATTTAATCACATAATTGATCATAAGCTCACAACTTCCTTAGACTCATTGCTCGTATAGTTTTTTGTACATACCTGTACCGATACATATCCATTTCTCACCATTTCACATCTTCAATATACCTATTGAACCATTCGGAATAAAATTCACATCTTTGTTTTCCCATCTTTTTTTATTTCCCAAAGAATTTAATTACATATTATAATATATGTTAAAATAGTATTGAACTACTTATCATGTTTTTTAATTATTATTGCATCACTCACATTATTATTAGTTAAAAATTAATTTAAAATATATTGAACTACATGCCAGGTATATTATATATATATTATAATTTAAACCAAAATATTTTACTTATTATCATTTTAAAATAATAATAAAAATATTTGTATTTGAGTTGGATATATTTATTTTTCTAATGTAGTATAGCAAAAAATATGTTGTCGAAAAAACTGTTTGGTATTTTTTTTGTAAAAGCAATATATAAAATTTAGTTATTTTGATATATATTTAAAATTCATCAAATATTGAAATTAATAACCAAAATTTATTTTGAAATTGCAGACATTGCAATGGCTTCATTGATTATGAAAGATCCTCACATATCTGACACAGTTAATAATATGGTAATATATTATTATTTGTTAATCACGGGTTCCATTAAAAAAAGATCTACATAATTTACGAAAATATATTATGTTATTATAACTATTTTCTATAATTTAACACTGTCAGGGCTCGTACCGCGCATTAAGGGGCCGGTGAATGGTTTAGGATATTCCCCGATGCACGATTGATGCCCTACTTGGAGCTAGCTGGATTCGGGTCAGTAGCATTGATTTGAACTTTTGATTTGCAGTACGATTTAATATCCGTATTGGTCGAGCGTTGGCGCCCGGAGACCCACACTTTTCATTTTCCATGTGGGGAGTGCACTGTCATTCTAGAGGATGTTGTATTGCAACTTGGGCTCCCAATCACCGGGAGTGCCGTAATGAGTGTAAGTACGATAGCTGAGCTGGCTGCACTTTGTTATAGCCTACTAGGAGCCTCGCTTGGCGATGATGAGTCCAATTTTTCGGGTTTGAAATTTACATGGCTGAAAGACAATTTTGAGCATTTAGCAATTAATGCCACTGAAGAAGAGTTGATGTGCGTAGCTCAAGCGTACATTATGCATATTATAAGGGGTGTATTGATGCTTGATGCGAACAACAATAGGGTTCATCTCCAGTATTTACCTCTATTAGCTGATTTGCGTAATGTTCGCTCGTATAGTTGGGTTCTGCAGTTTTGGCTATGTTGTATCGTGAACTTTGTCGGACGACAAAGCCTGATGCCGTAAACATAGGTGGATGCCTTGTATTGTTGCAGTCATGGGCTTTTTATCGGATGCCATTCTTGGTATCAATTAGTCACCAACCATACATATTTCCACTAGTTAAAAGGTGATAAAATTTAACTTGTTATTAATTGAAAATTTCTTTATAATGATACTATTCTAATGATACTATATTTACTTGAAATTTATTTTCGTAGATGGAGTATTTATCCGGGTATCGGGACGTCGTACACTATCCCGATATATGGTCTGATGATTGAACAACATGCCAAAGAAGGGGTAAGCTATTCCAATATTCGTGACATGTAATTACTTTGTATATTTACTTGAATCATGTTAAATTTTAACTATGGTATTAATCATGCAGTTTATATAGATGCCATATCGTAGACTAGAAATTGCGGCTATTATACCTTCATTTGCCTACATTCATTCTCATTTGTGTTGCACTAATGCACCAATTATCAATTTCAATGTAGTCGAGTGGTACCATGGGGATCGAGTACTATGACAGTTTGGTTGCATCCAGTATATCCTAGATCTGCCAATGCAAGTGGGGAAGGTTCACGAGATCAACAAACGAGGAAAACATGGAAGTCATTGGGGGTTGTGCACCAAAAATATATTATAGTATGGGATAATCGGATGGCTCGAAGACCTTAGATGGATATTTCTTCTGATTTTCAACCATCGTTAGAGTACATACAATGGTACTCTAGTATGAGAAAGCCATATTTACTTGGTGGGCAGTTGACTGTAATCCCCCCACACGTGCAGCGACCTGGGACATCCGAGCTAGCGCTCGATATAGAGGCCGAGCCAAAGCCAGAGTCCGAGCTCGAGCCATAGCTGGAGGCCGAGTCTGAGTGATCAAATTCACATTCGGCTGATAATTCTTATCATCCGAATTTACCGGGCAATAACTATTTGTAACATCCCAAAATAGGGCCTAGTTGGAATAGTGGTTTCGGGACCACAAATCTGACATCAAAATATTTATTTTATGATTATTATGAGGCCTAGAATATGAGTATATACACGTGTTAAAGTTTCATGAAGAAATTATTTGAGTAAGGTGTTCAATTGGAAATTAGGGACTAAATTGAATAAATTGCAAAACTTGAATTCTAGAATAAATTTGTATGAAATTGCTTTGGGTTATGAATTAAAAGGCCTTGGAGAGTAATTTTTCCAATTTCTAAATTTTTGGACAAAAATGGGCTTGCATGGATGAAATTTTAAAGAAAGGGCATGAGGGCATTTTGGTCATTTGGCTTTTTAATGAAATAAAATGGGAAAAATCAAGCCAAAATCAGCCATTCTTCTACTCCATGCTGTCGAAATTCTCTTATCACCATAGCTAGGGTTTTCAAGCTTTTCAAGTTCAATAGTAAGTGCTCCCAAGCCCCGTTTTTAATGTTCTTTGTATTTTTGGAATCCCTGTAGCTTGTTCTCTTCATTTCTACCCATATTTCATGCTAGGGTTTATGTTTAAAAAATTTACCCATGCATGAGTTATTTGTGTTTTGATGGATTATAGAGGAATATGAAAGATGAATATGTGCTAAAGATCTTTTCCTAGGTGATTTTCATGAAAGACCCTTGTAGGGACCATTTTGCAAAAGTTATAAATAGTGTGGTAGAAATGAGAAAATAATGGGAAATCTGGGTTTCCATAAGAGAGAAAAGTGTTCGGCTAGGATTGGGTAAGATAGAAAGTACATGTGTTTCATTATACAAGCCTAGGGACTAAATCATAAAAATGTTAAAGATTAGGGGAAAAATGGTCATTTGGACCGGGGGTAGATATTAAACTTGAAATGTATAATGTAGTGTATTAATGAGTTAATTTTGTGGATATAGACTCCAAGGAACAAATTTCGGAGGTCGATCGAGGTAAACGCAAGGTTTCGGAATAACTGAAACACAACACCGAAACGAATATCAGGTAAGTTCGGATAACTTAAAGTAAACCCCTAATATGCACAATTGTATGATTTATGAATGCATGATGATTGCACTTATTATTGGCAAATATCATAGAAATGCATATTTGATGGTAACATGTGAAAAATGTCTCAGTTGAGGTTGACAAAGGGAATTCGATGGTAACCCGTAATTACATGTGATTTGAGATCTTGTGTAACACCCCGAACCCGAGACCGACACCGGAGTCGGACACGAGATGTTAACAAACTTTGAAAATTTTTCCAGACACTGCCCAGTCTGAGTACTAGTCGCTTCAAAAATCATATCTTGCGTTTCACAACTCGAAAATCAGTTTTGTGATTTTTCCCTGAAACTAGACTCATGTCCCCACCTATGTATTTTTTTCTAGAATTTTTGGTCGGGCCAATTAGTACAGTTTATTAGTCAAAGTCTCCCATGTTACAGGGGTCGACTACACTGACCTTTTCCCATTTCGACTGGATTATCTCTCTGCACAGAGCTTCAATACTGATGCCGTTTGTTTCTATGGTAACTAGACTCAGAGAGGAATCCATACATATATGGTATGACCCCTAATTATCTCTGGTCAATTTATAGTGAATTTCCAAAGTCGGAACAGGGAATCCAGAAACTGTTCTGGCCCTGTTCCACAAGAACCCGAATATCTCTTACTGTACTGTTCCTATGATTGTTTCGTTACTTCCATATGAAAGTAGATTCATCAAGGTTCGATTACATAATTTATTCACTATTTAATTCCACTCCTACGAATTCTTGTGATTTTTCCAATCCACACCACTGCTGCTATCAGCTTTTGTTTTCAAAGTGAACCTTACCTAATTTGGGGTTTCATGGACCAACTAGGGCCTTGTCATACATAAGCCCACATATGATCATACTTAGCCATTCTAGTGGCTGATCATTTGCTCAACACTTCCATTCCAACTATAGTTACATCATGAAACCATCTATACATTCATAAATACGAATGGTCTAATGCCATACTCCACTTCTACAAGCCATTTTCGCATGGCTGTACACTTATACATTTCATAAAGTACTCGAAAGACAACAATGGGTAGTCCTATACATGCCATATCAAAATTCAACCAAAATAGTACCCAAAAGAGCCTTTGATAGTGTGGGCGACTTCGACTTCAAGATCCCGAGGCCGATAGCTGGAGAACCAAAAATCTATAAAACAGAGGAGCAATGTAACGAGTAAGCAATTTATGCTTAGTAAGTTTGAGCAAGGAACTCCAGCATAAACAAAGAATATCACACATTTAGCTAAACGGAATATTTCATAATACGCAATTTATCGATATTAAACTTGCTTCACAACATTAACAACCCTTATGCACATACACAATAGACTAACTTAGCCGAAGGCCGATAGCTCGTTTATCAACTGAGCGAACATTTATTTGTAAGGGCTCGATTAAATTCAACACATACGTAACATATCCCCATGTTGGGATGTTTTTCGAGTATTCGCTGGAATTTTACAGCAAGCTCATTCATTACCAAATCACGTACCTTCGGGATTTAACCGGATATAGCTCCTCGTTCAAATGCCTTCGGGACATAGCCCGGTTTTAGTAACTCACACAATGCCTTCGGGACGTAACTCGGATTTAACAACTCGCACGAATGCCTTCGGGACTTAACCCGGCTTTAATAACTCGCACGAATGCCTTCGGGACTTAACCCGGATTTAGTATCTCGCACAAAGGCCTTCGGATCTTAGTCCGGATATATTCGCTTAGCACAAAGCCTTCGGGACTTAGCCCGGACAGCATTCAATTAATCATGCACATCTAACAATAATTCATGGTACATTCATATTTCATTTTCGTTTACGAAACTCAAACACAAGGCACATATTGTCCTTGCACATTCGGCTCAATAGCCACACATAGAGCATGATTTAATCACATCGAAATTTAAGCTCTCTTACTCAAGAACTTACCTCGGGTGTTGTCGAACGATTCTGCTAGCTATTCAACCATTTTTCCTTCCCTTTATCGGTTTTATTTCCCCTTTGCTCTTGAGCTTAGCCTAGCTACATGCATGGCCGAATCTCTTCACCTTTCTTCTTCTTTCCTCCTTAAAATTTTTGGCCAAGGATGAACCAAAGGATGAGAAAATTTTTCTTTGTTTTTCTTTCTAGTTTTGGCAAGCATGAAGATGAGAAAAGGATGAACAAAATTCCCCCTTTCTCTTCTTTAGCTCACGGCAATGGGGGGAACAAACACTACACACACAATTTTTTTTTCTTTTGTTTTCCATTTCTTTATTACCCATACTCCTTATTTTATTCTTCCACTAACAAAACATGTTTCATGACATGTTTTGCCCATCATTCCTTGTCATGGCCGGCCACTACTCATTAGGGGGGAAAATTTGACATGCAAGTCCCCCCTTTGTCCACATGCACAAATAGGTCCTCACACATTGACCTATCACATTTTAGAATTTTCTCACATAAGTCCTATTAACTAAATTCACATGAAATCAACCAAATTGAAGCTTGAAATTTTCACACATTCATTATTACATATTCTAGACAATAAGTATCACATTCAAACATTTTAGTGACTCGGTTTAGCGGTCCCGAAACCACTTCCCGACTAGGGTCAACTTTGGGCTGTCACATCTTGCATGTGTTTCAGTAAGGATTTAGCCCAGACGGGTAATCTATTGATCTTAATTATAAAAAGGATCTAGCCCGGACGGGTGTTCCTTGAAAGATCGAGCCTCCCGAAGAACATTGTGCATTATGGATTTAGCCCAGACGGGTAATCCGATTAGGGTCTGAATTTAGCCTGGACTAGTAATCTCGACATCACTTTATGAGTTCATAAAATGGGGGATTTAGCCTGGACTGGTAATCCCACCATAAAATATGAGGTTCGCGGGAGTGCGTATAGGGAATGATCATTCGTATGAATTGACGGTTAATGGGTATTCCATCGAGATTTCCTAGAAACTCAACAAGATTAACATGAGATGTTGAATGATGAGCTCATCTAGTTAAATTCAATGATGCTTGATTATGTTGTAACTTATTGATTGAGTGCATGTAATAGGAAACCATTTAATAATTGTTGGTTTCCTTATCTATCATGGATGAATGTTAAATACTTGGTAAGTTTACCTTCTTGTTATTCAAGCTTACTAAGCATGTAAATGCTTACCCCTCCCTTTTTCTCTATCTCACAGAGCTCGAGGACTCATAAGGACTGGAAGATGATTAGAGAGTCAACACACTATCAACTAGTCAAGCTTTGGTATAAAGACATTTTTATTTTGTTCAATGGCATGTATAGGAGTTTTGAGTATTTTGTTATATGTGTCATTTGAGTTTCCAAATGAAGGCATATAAAAATATGCTTATCTTTTTGTATATGGCCATGAAAAGTGGCTTAATTGAAGTAGGGTATGACCTAATAATTTTTATATGGTTTTATTTACAAGTGATGGGTTGTTACCAATTGGCAATGAGTTACATGAACGAGCCAATTTTAGATGAATTAAAGTGACATGGAAACCCATAAATACTAAATGGGAAATAACCTTTCATGTATGAAACCAATGATATGAGGTTTCCATACAACTAGTTTTATCAAGATTATTTACAAGTGTATAATGATGTTTTCATTCGAAACTTGGTAACCACTAGGTATAAGAAGTAGAAAGGGGTGACTTAAGGCTTGGAAAATAGCCTATTAGGGTCCACATGGTCAGATACACGAGCGTGTGTCTAGGCCGTGTGTGACACACGGTTTCTTCCCATGGGTGTGGGCTATGGCCGTGTGTCCCCTGTACTTAAAATTTTAAATAAAAAACGCACACAAGTAAGCCACACGGGCGTGTGTCCTTGCCGTGTCTAAAAGACAGTGTTGTCCACGGGCAGGTAGCACTGGCGTGTGCCACGGCCGTGTTGATAAGTCAGTGTTGCACACGGCCGAAGGGCATGGGCGTGTGCCAAGTCACACGGGAGTGTGAGTCCACACGGCCCATCTACACTGGCGTGTAACACTTTAAGATAAGGAAAATTTTTCTCAGGAGCCCAAGGTTTATCGAACGTGCCTGAATTTGTCCCGTACTGCCTCTAGGTATGTTATAGGCCTCGAAGGCCTATATAAGGGACGAGATATTCATGGTTGAAAGGTTTTTAAATTTGAGCAAAAATTTACGACCAAAGTAGTGTGTTATAAGTGTAAAGCCCCGATAATACCTCAAACTCTATCCCGATGTTGGATATGGGTGAGGGGTGTTACATTTAGTGGTATCAAAGCTACGATTTAGTTAGTTCTAGGACTATCGTAGAGAGTATTAAGGTTTGCTATACATGCCATTGTTCGAATATTGATAGTGTGACGTCTCTTAACTGTTCAAATTGTTTTGAATATAGTAAATGTCTTCCAATCAAGCACAAGATGAGTCCGAGGGAGCCGAGAGCCATGCTTCAGCTTCCGTATAGTGAGCTGCATCTAGTAGTGGTAGAAGGCTGATGTCAGAAGGCCGGGAAGAGGCCCGAGCCACCTTCTTTGATATGATGATGAATGGTTTGGGGATTACCTAAGAAATTGCCCCAATATACCAAGACCTCCCCCGCCCTCTAACCAATCTGATAAGGATGTGCCACGAGGTATGGCACCGGTGAGAATCGATAAAGTCCCTGTAGATAAGCTTAGAAAGTATGCGGCTGAGGAATTCAGAGCGAAAGTTGATGATGACGCTGAAAGAGCTGAGTTCTGGCTCTGAAATACTACATATGTGCTAGATGATTTGTCGTACACATCCGAGGAATGTTTGAAGTGTGTTGTGTCCCTTTTGAAGGACACTGCATATCATTGGTGGAAGACCGTATCCTGGGTAGTGCCGAAGGAAAATATTACTTGGGATTTCTTCCAAGCAGAGTTTAGGAAGAAATATATTAGTCAATGGTTTTTGGACTCGAAGCGAAAGGAGTTCCTGGAACTCAAACAAGGGAACAAAACTGTAGCGGAATATGAGAGAGAGTTTGTACGACAAAGTTAGTACGCAACTGAATGGGTCCAAATGGAATCAGAAATGTCTAAACGCTTCGAGGAAGGTCTGAATGAGGACATCAAGTTGTTGATTGGGATCTTGGAAATACGGGAGTTTGCCGCATTGGCCGATCGAGCCAAGAAGGCCGAAGAACTTAATAATGAAAGAAAAAAAAGCTAAAAGAGAGGCTTGAGTTGCGAGCAAGATGTCCAGCGGTAAAACACTCTCGTTCTTCACGAAAAAAGGCAGGAGCTAGCATGAACGCTCTACTTCGTCAGTGGGATATTCAAGTAGAGCGAGAAGCTCTAAACGATGAGGTCAAAAGTCTTCCTCCCTGATGGTAACTAGTGTGGGGAGTGTAGATGATAAAAAATCAAAGTGTAAGATTTGTAGCAAATTTTATTTTAGAGAGTACCGAATGAAGAGCGGCGCATGTTTCAAATGTGGTTCTCTTGATCACTTTCTCAAAGACTGCCCAGAGCGAGCGGAAAAAGAAATGGAAGTAGCCCCGAAGTCGAGTGCTCCCATCCCACGAGGTAGACCTCCGAGATACCCTGGGAGTGCTAGTGGCAGTCAAGTTGCAACTAAAGACGCTGCAAAATTAGAGGTTCGAGCCCCGACAAGAACGTATGTGATACGTGCTCGAGAGGAAGCCTCTGCTCCTGATGTTATTACGGGTACTTTCTCTCTTTTTAATACAAGTGTTGTTGCTTTAATTGACCCGGGGTCGACGGATTCATATATTTGCATGAGATTGGCGTCAAGTATGAACACACCTGTTGAGAGTACGAAAGATATTATTAGAGTGTCCAACCCACTAGGCAAGTCGGTCCTAGTTGTTAAAATCTGTAAGAACTGTCCTTTGACGATTCGAGGTCATTGTTTCCGGACTAACCTTATGTTGTTACCATTTGATGAATTTGATATAATACTTGGTATGGATTGGTTAGCACTGTATGATGTAATTGTAAATTTTGGTAGTAAGTATATTAAATTGAAATGCCTGAATGGTGAGATTCTACGGATTGATTCAAGAGAGTTGGATACGCCTCCGGTTGTGACCACGACAATGGTTGCTCAGAGATATATGAGAAAAGGGTATGAATCCTATCTTGCATTTGTATTGAACACTAAGGAAACAGAGTTGAAGATTGAGTCTGTGCCTATAGTATGTGAGTACCCAGATGTATTTCCAGAAGAATTGCCCGGATTACCTCCTGAGAGGGAAATATAATTTGGTATTGAGCTGGCGCCAGGAGCAACTCCCATTTCTATTGCTCCGTACAGAATGACACCAACTGAGCTGAAAGAGCTGAAGGCACAGCTGCAAGAGTTGATAGATAAAGGATTCGTAAGGCCAAGTTTTTCACCTTGGGGTTCCCCCGTATTGTTTGTAAAGAAGAAAGATGGATCGATAAGGTTATGTATCGATTATCGGCAACAGAACAAGGTAACTATCAAGAATAAGTATCCTTTACCAAGGATAGATGACTTGTTTGACCAGTTGTGAGGAGCCACTGTGTTCTCTAAAATAGACTTGAGGTCTAGGTATTATCAGCTGCGAGTTAAAGAATCGAATGTACCTAAGACAGCTTTCAGAACGAGGTATGGCCAGTATGAATTTTTTGTCATGCCGTTTGGGCTGACGAATGCACCAGCTGTGTTTATGGACTTAATGAATAGGATCTTTGGGCCATATTTGGATAAGTTTGTTGTTGTGTTCATTGACGACATCTTGATTTATTCCAAAGATAAGACAGAGCATGTAAAGCACCTGAGAATTGTATTGTAGACTTTTGCGGGAAAAGCAACTATATGCTAAGTTTAGCAAGAGTGAGTTTTGGCTCCAGGAAGTCAAATTTTTAGGTCATATTGTTTCGGGTGAAGGCATCCGAGTTGATCCAAGTAAGATCTCTGCTATCGTCGAATGGAAACCACCAAAGAATGTAACTGAGGTTAGAAGCTTTTTGGGCTTAGCCGGTTACTATCTAAGCTTTGTAAAAGGATTCTCCATGATAGTGACTCCAATAACGAGGTTGCTATAGAAAGACGTTAAGTTCGAATGAACGGAAAAGTGTCAACAAAGTTTTGAAAGGTTAAAGACACTGTTAACTGAAGCTCATGTTTTAGTATTGCCTGAGTCGGGAAAAGAATTTGTAGTCTACAGTGACGCATCCTCAAATGGACTGGGTTGTGTCCTTATGCAAGATGGGAAGGTAATAGCCTATGCTTCACGACAGTTGAAACCGTATGAGAAGAACTATCCTACACACGACCTAGAACTTGCCGCCATCACTTTTGCTTTGAAAATTTGGAGGCATTATTTATATGGTGAGACTTGCCGCATATTCATTGACCACAAAAGTTTGAAGTATTTGATGACTCAAAAAGAAATAAATTTGAGGTAGCGGAGGTGGCCAGAGTTAATCAAGGATTATGAACTGATTATTGACTATCACCTGAGAAAGGCGAATGTGGTCGCTGACGCGTTGAGCAGAAAATCCTTGTTTGCATTAAGGGCCATGAATGCTCATTTGGCATTGCTTGATAATGGTTCAGTCTTGGCTGAACTAGAAGCTAGGCCGAAATTCCTTCAAGAAATCTATGATGCTCAAATTAATGATGATGACTTGCAAGCTAAAAGAACTCAATGTGAGTTAGGTATTGAATCAAATTTTCAGATTGGTTCTATCCCAGGAAAGAATCCACCTAGACTTTACCTTTTATTATGAATCTGAATTAAACGATTTATTCACTTGTGTCTTGATCCGTAGAAATCCCTAAATTATGTTAATATCTCTTTTGAGAATAAGAAAAACTAACTCTAGGTTTGTAACGCGCTAATTAATTTATTTCTGCTTCTGTAAAATTTGACACAAATATCTATCTGCTTCAATGGTTAAGTGTTCTAAGTGTGTGTATGAGGTCTGGGGTTTAAGTCTCATCTTTGTCAATTTTTTTTTTTATTTTTGGATCCAAGCCTTATCATTGTTCGATGGGCTTATATAAAATATTCTGTAAATCCATATTAGAATGAGCCTGCTGGTTTGAGTGGTTAGAGAGTTGGTCTATTGGAGGTTCTGTGTTTGAATCCCTGTGCGAGCGTGGGTATTATTTTTGCTCGATTGGCTGATAGAGTTTCGATGGAGACAAACTTCTGAGGTAGTTGTATGTAGTGGGTTAGTGGAAGAGATATGGGGGATTTGAGGATATAATTTAGATTTTTTTTCCAAAATTCTTGAGTTTTGACCTTTTTTTTCTTTCTTTCCCAAATAGAATTTTCCCTTTGATTATTCTTCTCTTCTCTCTTTTTTTTCATTGGCGAAATAGTAATAAACCCTCCCTTCTTCGCTTTTTGTTTTTGTCATCAAACCCTGCTTGTGGACATTTGAATTTATGGTTTTCGTGAAATCAAAGACGGTAGTGAAGCAGTGGTTCCACTTCAACGGTCTGATTTGTGCAAGTAAACGGGTGTTATTACGGTTTCAAAAGGCTCGGGGTCGTTTTAGCATCGAATCGATACCAGATGTGTACCCGAAATGAAAAAAATGAGGCTTCGACAAAAGCCAGAAAATGAATCTATCGATGTCATACGGGCATGTGGTCGCCCGTGTGGATGGCCGTGTGGTCAATAAAAGCATGGTCGTACGCAGCACAGGGCCGTGTGGTGGTTTGAGTGTGGCCATGTAGGCCACATAGACTAGGCCAAGTTGGCATGTGGGCCCACACGGGCATGTGGATTTTAGGCCAGGTAGTGTGGGCCACACGGGTAAAGGCCAATCTAGGCATGTGGGCCACACATGCTTGTGGGCCCATAAATCTAAAATTTTCCCTAGGGTCGCACGGGTCGCTCTGATCAACTGTGGGCCTACTGTAGGGCCAGTAAGCGCGAACTAAACCCGAGTTTGTATGCTAAGACATTCTAATAGACCGATCTGAGTAGTATATTAAATGTATGCCTGTCTGTACTGTTATTTGTATACAAGCATGCTGATCATGTTTAATCTGTTATACTGTATCTGATAATTCTGCATCTTTGACTGGGGTGGGATTTATAAATGTATGGAGGAAGTGTTCTGTTTGGCGTATATCATCTATATTCTGGTAGCTTGGCTGCATGTTATCTGATATGTGTCTTAATGACACGATGTGGTGTGTAAGGATGGGTGGGTAGGATTTTGGCATATTTACTATCTGAATCTGAATCTGAATTTCATATCTGAATATGAATCTGAAACTGAGTCTATGTCTGTTTATGATTACGTATATGATGTTGTGTGATTGCATGCTTAATTCTGTTGGGTTTCACACTGAGTTTACGTAAACTCACATCTGTTTGTTTGTTTTGTCAGGTAATCCACAGACTTAGGCAGATTGGTGCAGCAGAGACTCAGCAGTGACCACTTGATAGTAAATTGTTAAAACTTAATTATTTATGATTTTGGTTTATATTCGAGAGTTTGTAATTCTGGACTCTCTGGACTTTATGGTTTTATAACTGTTGGTTTTTGGATTTATATGTTGTATTGCATGCTTAAGCAAATGTTTTTCTCTAAAAATGACAATTTATACGCAAACGAAGGTTTTTCAAAAACATGAATGCATTTTCAAAATATAATTGTTTTAAGGCTTCACCTGTAATAAGTTTTTGGTGAATAGACTAATTAGATAGAAATTTCAAGTAAAAACGTAAATGTTCTGATGAGTCAACTCCATTTTCAAAACCCCTACCTTGTGACATTTCTGGACTCGGCCATAATGTCTAGGCCGGGTTTGGGGTGTTACAAGGTTGATTAATTGAAATAGCTTTCTAATTAAAACCCTTATCTTCGCATTAACTCGATCTATGGATTCCCTTATTAGATTTGACTCTAATCTGGTAGATTTTTGTCGTCCTATTTCTAGGATTGCATGCAACTCCACTCAATTATGCTAGATCTACTCTTAAATAAAGAATTTTCCTCCACTGAAATAAGAACATTAAACATGAATTAATATCCCCGGAAATATTAAAACAAGAAATAAGAATACATAATTGAGAACAAGAATCAAGTATTTATCGCGTAAAAATATAAATTAAATAAAAGGATTCATCATAGATTTCACCTTCCCTAGGTATCTAGGGAATTTAGTTCATAATCCTGAATAGAAACATCTCAAAGTCAGAATAACCACAAGACGTAAAGAAACTCAATAAAACTTTGAAAGAAATTAAAAGGAGATCTTCGATCTTGATGGAGATCCGCTTCCAAGTTGATTACGATGGTGTTCTTCGAGTGTTCTCTCTGATCTTCTCTGATTGCCCACTTATGTCTTCTTAAAATGGGTATTTATGGACTTTAGAATATTCAGAAAGCCTAAAAATTGGGATTTTCTGCGTATTTGGGAAGTAGGATGCAAAATCGACACGGGCTGGCACATGGGTATGTGTCCAGCCCGTGAGGAAATGCCCAGGTCGTGTGGCTCCTGAAAACAACTCTATTTATCTTATTTTGGCTCGTTTTTGCTCCTTTAGCTCCCAAATGATCTCCTAAGTATAGAAACATGAATTTAAAGGATTATGAACATCATATTCACTAATTTTCACAACTAATCATCTAAAAACACATTAAGAATGGGGTTACAATATGTTACTTTTATAGCTTATCAAATATCCCCACACTTAAGCGTTTGCTTATCCTCAAGTAAAATCTTTAACTCACATTAAAATTAATATTTCTCAACTTTTAATTCCCATCAATAATGTTTCAAAATAATTCACAAATAATCATGCATTGGCAATTCAACTAAAAAAGAACTAAAGTCTCAAACAATCCAAGCTAACATTTTTAAACACGAAAATATAGATGTCTTTACCTTTAATTCAAAATAAAAAAAATTGACATTCCCACTAAAGATTCACTCAAATCACTTAAAATGTTTAAGGTTTACGAATAAGCACTCAATAGTCAAATAAGAAAGGTCATTACCATAGGCTTGCATGAAAATCAAATCTCCTGATAAACCGTAGATGTTTAATGCATTTTATGGATGATTTTCCATTAGAATTGGTGAATTTGATGCTCCTAATGCTTTAATTTCATGTTTTACACTTAAGAGAGCATAGGAGAGTGAAAGAAACAAGAAACGGGCCAAAAATAAAGAAAATAGGCCAAAGCACGAAATCAACACGACCTGGACCTCCTCACACTGGCAAACCACACGACCGTTTCAATTTGGCAGGCTCGAGCACGGCCTGAAGTAATCGCACACGGGCGTGTCACATGGGCGTGTCTCTACCGAGCCCAAGTTGAGTCCAATTCGAAAAAGGCTAATTTTGAGGGCTTTTAGGCATTCCAAAGCCTATAAATACACCCTAGAGAAGGAAGAAAAGGAGAGGATAGAGTAGGGGTAAGGAATTACTCCAAGAAAGCCGACTGATTCATCTCAGAAGCCGGATTCATCATCAAGACTGAAGATCTCTCCTCAATTCCCCTTCAGGAGTTTTGGGTTTTCTTTATGTTTTGTATTCTTTATTATTCTAATATGTTTTCTTACTTAGTTATGAAATAAATCCCCTAAATACCTAAGGGGAATGAAACCTAAGACGAATCTTGTTATTATTTTCTGAATTGTATGATAAATTTTGACTTGTTCTTAATTATGTGTTCTTAATTCTTGTTTTGATATCCCAGGATACCGATTCAAGATAAGCTCTTATTCAGAGGGGGAATAGACCCTATTTAAGAGTACATTTGTCATAATTAAACGGAGTTGATTGCGCGCCTAGACATAGGGTGACAAGATTTTGTCGGATTAGGGTGAACCTAATAAGGGGATTCATAGATCGAGTTAATGAAACCCTAGAGTGTTAATTAGAGAAAAGTCAAGGTTATTCAATCTAGGGATTAGACGTTATTAGTCTTGAATAGAGATAATAACATAACTTAGGGATCTCTGCGGAACAAGTTAAATGCATAAATCATCCGATTCAGAGCCAGAATAACAAGTACAATCTAGGCGGATTTTTCCTTAGGTATTGTCTTCATTCAATCAATTTTTCCAAAAGCAATTCCCCAATTCCATTCTCTGTGCGTTCTTAGTTTAGATAATTAGTTAGTTAAAACAAAAACCTCTTTATTCTTAGGCTAGATAATAAAAAGACAGTCATTACTAGTACTTTTAGTTCCTTTGGGTTCGACAATTCGGTCTTGCTAAAACTATACTACTGTTCGATAGGTACACTTGCCTACATCGTGATAATATTTAATTCAAGAACAAGTAATTATAAATATTTAAAACCTATCACGAAATCACGCGATCATCTCCACCACTATAAAATGAGATGAGACACAAATCAAAAGGTCTTTAAGGGGTTGTAATGGGGCTTAGGTTAAGGGTATGGAGAAAGGCTAGAAAATTTGGTTATAATCAAGATCGAATTGATAAATTATCAAACTAGAAAAAATAAACAAGTTCTGAATTAAAAACAATTACATTGGTGGTCGTAAAACTAACTAAAAATTTGACTAAGGCAAGCGCACCTATCGATCAGTAGTATAGTTATGGTGAGACCGGAAATATCGTATCCGCGAGGACTAAAAGTACTAGTAATTACTATATTTTTATTATCTAGCCTAACAATTAAGAGAATTTTTAATCTAAAATTAATTATCTAATTAGCTAAGATTACGACAGAGATTAAAGTTGGAAAAATACTTTTGGAAAACTGATGGAGAAGACAATACCCAAGGAAGAATCCACCTAGACTTCACCTATTACCTTTGAATTAGTCGATTTATTCACTTCACTTAATACGTAGAAATCCCTAATTTATGTTAATATCCCTCTCAAGACTGAAAACAACTGACTCTAGGTTGATTAATTGAAATCTCTTTCTAATTAAAACCCCTATTGTAGCATTAACTCGATCTATGGATTCCCTTATTAGATTTGACTCTAATCTGACAGATTTATGTCATCCTATCTTTAGGATTGCATGCAACTCCGCTTAATTATGAATGATCTACTCTTAAATAAGAACTTTTGCTCCACTAAGTAAGCACATCACAAACCTGAATTAATACCCTAGAATATTAAAACAAGAATTTAAAACTCACAATTAAGAATAAGAATGAGTATTTATCATATAATTCAAATAGTAATAAGATCCATCTTAAGTTTTATCTCCCTTAGGAGTTTAGTTCATAATACTGGAAAACATCTCAAGATTCAGAAAACAACAAAACATAAAGAAACCCAAAGAACTTCTAGGAAATTGAATGGAAAATCTTCAGTCTTGATGTAGATCTTGCCTCCGAGCTGATTCCGATGGCTGTCCTAAGGTATTTTCTACCTTCTACTCTCAGTGTCCCCTTTAATCCTCTTCTAGGGTGTTTATATAGACTTTGGAATGCTTTAAAACCCTCAAAATTAGCCTTTTTTAGTAGAATTAGACTTGGGCTCGACAGGGACACAGCCGTGTGCCACGCCCGTGTAAAGGTGCTCAGGTCGTGTGTAATTCTGACTTGGTTTAGTGTTGACACTGCCATGACACAGGCGTGTGGTCTACTCGTGTGTCATACACGGGTGTGTGAATCACCCGTGTAGAAGTGCCTAGGCCGTGTGAAACACTGATTTAGGCCCAATTTGTGGCTGTTTGTCGCTCTTTTTGCTATCCTAACCTCTCCAGAGTATAAAACATGAAATTAAAGGATTAAGAGTATCAAATCCAATGAAACCAAAGAAAAATCATCCATAAATATCCAAGCATGGGGTAAAAATATGTATACATTATGGTTTATCAAATATCCCTACACTTAAGCATTTGCTTGTCCTCAAGCAAAATCCTCAACTCACAAATAAAATAAATCCTTCTCAACTTATAATTCTCATCAATAATGTTTCGAAGTAAACCCTAGCAATCATACATTGAAAGCTTAACTAAAAGAACATTAAAGTTTCCAACAATCCAAATTGAACATTTCAATCATAAAATCATAGGTATCCCTATTTATCTAAGTAATTACCTTTAATTCCAAATCAACAAGGGTTGACATTCCTTACTAAAGATTCACTCAAATCACTCAAAGTGTTTAAGGTTCAATAATTAAGCACTCAATAGTCAAACATGAAAAGTTATTACCATAGGCTTGCATGAAAATCAAATCTACACCACTATAATGAGATGATACACGAATCAAAAGGTCTTTAACAGGGTTGTAATGGGGCTTGGGTTAAAGGTGTGGATAAAGGCTGAAAAAGAGGGTTAGAATCGAGATTAATTTAAATAAATTACCAAACTTAGACAAATAAAGCTAATTGCTGAATTACAAAAAAAGTGTTAGAATTCGAACTATCCAAAACTAATGATGTGTGCTTTTTCTCAATAAAACAACTTTAACTTATCCAAGCTCTTTAGACAAATATGTGACTGAATGAAAATAAATATACTATTTTTTCTTTTCTTTTTTTTAGGAATAAGAACAAGTATAATAATGGGACGTACATAATAATAAATAACTCAGCAACTGGAATGAACGAACATAGTTAAGTAACTAATCAAATAAAATCTCGATAAAAAGGGAGTTAATGAGAAGGGAGAAATTTTTAACGAATAAAAAAGGGTTAAGTTGAGGGTTACTATTAAGGGAAAAATCAAGAAATAATAGTCAAGGCTCAAAGGGGTTCACTAGGAGTCAATTATGTGGGTAGGCTTTTTATGGGGTAAATGGGTTAAAACCTAGGTGCCTTTATCATTTCAGCATATCAAATCAAAGGTATGGTCTCGACATGTATTATTGATACAAGTTCTAGAATAGCAAATCAATGTTGACACACTCATAAAAAAATTAGTGAGCAAGAAAGATATATGCTCTAAAAGGCTCAAAATCTCATGAAAGTTATGGGTGTTTGATGTCAATCCTGTAAACCCCAAAACTTCAAGATATACCTCAATTCAGGGAAATAACATAATAATTTTAATTCTCATAAGTCAACTTTTCATGCTTGATCCTCTAATGTCTAAAAGTTTAAACAATCAATGCACAATTACCTATGATTTAATTCAAAACATATCAATAAAAACCATAAATTAATCAAATTCATTCTAATAGTAATATAAGAGATTTATCTGAGAACAAGATAAAAATTTAGGGATTTTTTGATAATCATAAATAACCTCCCCACACTTAAGATGTACATTGTCCTGAATGTACAAAGTTAGATACTAATAATATAAGCATAATATCAGAAGAGAGGGAGAGAAGCAAAACTGCCCTGAATTTTTGGATGAAATCCTTGGAATAGTATAAGCCAGAGTTGTGGATAAGGCTAAAGAAAGGTATGATTCTGAATTACCAATAAGAAAATAAACACCACTGTGGAAGAGAATTAAAGGATCACTTGATAATCATTATAAATATAAACATGGTTCAAAATAGAAAACATAAGTCTTCAAAAATAAATAAGAGACAAAATAGAATTGAAATTAAAATAAAAATAAAAATAATAGTAAAATAAATGGACTAAGTTCCTTATCATCGGATGCCTCGTGGGTTAACGGTGCTAAAGAAGAGATGTAGAGGTGGTGACAAATTTGTCGAAGAGTGGCATCGATACTGTCGAACCACTCAAAACACTGCTGCTCAAATCGAGTGAGTCGCTCGGATATATCGGTCAAACTAGTAGCAGGAGGTCGATGACTCGGTGGTGGTGACGGTGGGTGTGGGTCCTCGTGAGGGGGAAAGACATCATCTGTAATGTCCTCTGGCTCGTCTTGATCATCAGAATGGACAAGTTTGTACTGAGGGGATAAATAGGGGAAGGTGATATGTGTACGTGAGGAGTGTGGGTGGGGGAAAATAGCTTTGGGACGATGGAGGTGAAGAGGGGGGTGATCGGCTGTGGCCGATAGTGGCCGGAGTAGGGGAGAAAAAGGAAGCTGCGGCGGAGGTGTAAGGAAAAAGAAGACAAAGAAAAGAAAGGAAAAAAATTAGGGTTTGGGGGGTTAAAGTAGGGGCACGGTCGTGTTAAGGTACCTAGCGTTGGGCCATGCGGCCGTGTCACACGTCCGTGTGGCTAGAGTTTAGCTAGTGTTAATCGTAAAAATTGAATGCCCAATCGTCACACAGCCTAGGGACACGCCCGTGTGGCTAGGCCGTATGGGTCACACGGTCGTGTTGCACTGCCATGTTCCATGTCCTTCGCTTCTCCCACGCTCATGTGGTATCCCACTCGCCTGTGTGTACGAACACACGGTCTTGTGCCTTACCCGTGTAACTCTCTGACTTGTTTAAAAATTTAAAAATTTAGCTCCAGTTTTCACACGGCCTAGGACACGCCTGTGTGTCCAGGCCGTGTGATCCACATGGTCATGTCGCACGCCCATATGGCTCAATACTTGGGGATTTTTAGCCCTGTTTTCACAAGGCCAAGGACACGCCCGTGTGTCCAGGCCGTGTGGGTCATTGTACTTGTATAAAATACACGAACAATAGCTAAAATAAACTAGTTAGTAGTGTTAGTGCTCGGGTTGCCTCCCGAAAAGTTCTTATTTAAAGTCTAAGCTTAACTTACCTCAATTTCGTGTGATTACGGTGGACTGAGGAGTTAAAACTCCTCACAACTGCTATCAATTTTATCAAAATAAGGTCTAAGTCGAGTATTATTTACCTTGAAAATTCTAAATTCAGTGTGTGTTACCTCAACTGTACCATGTCGGAAGGTTTTCAGTACCATGAAGGGAATTGCTCCGTTTGTATTGTACTTTAAAGTAGCAATTCGGGGGTCCTTTTCATCTAACAATACTTTGTCCCCAACCTTAAATTACATTGTTTCATCCCTTCGCTTGTCGTGGTGTTACTTTGATTCATCATGTGCTTTTGGTTTCTCCTTGACATGTGTTCACCATTCGTCTAGTTCATCGATTTGTAGTCTTCGTTCCTCATGACTCGTTCTATTTTTGTCACATGGACTAGAATGTGTCTCCATCACGTTCTCCCTAGGGGTTTCCTGAAAAGAAGTTTGAGCCATAATCTTATTTATATCAATAGAACATGTATAGCCATCTTGCTTACTAGATAATTTAATCGAATCACGAGCTTAGAGAGTAATATTGTCATCTCCTACACGAAGTATTAACTCTCCTGTGCCAACATCAATGATAGTCCTAGCAGTTGCTAAAAAGGGTCATCCTAAAATCAAAGGCACATCACTATCTTCTTCCATGTCTAGAACAACAAAATCAATTGGGAATATAAATTTATCAATTTTGACAAGCACGTCTTCAATAATACCCCTAGGAAATCTAATTATTTTATCTGCCAATTGAATGCTCATCCTAGTTTGTTTAGGTTTCCCAAGACCTAGTTGTTTAAACATTTTATAAGGCATGACATTAATGCTTGCCCCTAAATCAGCCAAAGCATTGTTAACATTTAAACTACCGATTAAGCAAGGAATCGTAGAACTCCTTGGATCTTTCAACTTGTTGGGTAGCTTATTTTTTAAAATGTCTGAGCAAACTACGTTTAATTTCACATGCGATACATCATCTAACTTTCGTTTATTAGCCAAGAGCTCTTGTAAAAATTTCATTGCATTTGGTATCTGCAAAAGAGCTTCAATAAACGTTAAGTTAATATGTAATTTTCTTAATAATTTAAGGAATTTACCGAATTGTTCGTCTGTGTGGTCCTTCCTTGTCGCATTGGGGTATGGCACACGAGGTTTATACTCTTTGCTTACTAGTTTTTGCTTATTGTGGTTCACCCCATCCTTACCATTACTTACCACAAGTCTTTGTTTCAGTTCTGGTTTAGGTTCAACTAACCCTTCTTCATCTTGAACAGTAATTGCATGAAGTTGTTCCCTTGGGTTAGTTTCAGTGTTACTTGGTAGGCCACTTTGTGGTCGTTCAGAAATCAACTTAGCAAGCTGTCCTATTTGAGTTTCGAGCCTTTGAATAGACGCTTGTTGATTCTTAAGCGCTGTTTTGATATTTTGAAAATGAGTTTCTGACACCGCTATGAATTTTGTGAGCATTTCTTCAAGGTTCGGTTTCTTCTCTTGTTAGTAAGGTGGTTGTTGAAAGCCTGGGGGATGTTGTGGCCTTTGATTTCCTTGACCACCCCACGAGAAATTGGGATGGTTCCTCCAACCTGAATTATAAGTGTTACTATACGAGTTATTTTGAGGTCTAGAATTACTACCCATATATTGGACTTGTTCCTCCTCGGTGCTAGGGTTGAATAATGGATAATCAGTGTTGTGTACTCCTCCTCCATTTGAATCACACCTCATCACTGGATGTACCTAAGTAGAACCATACAAACCATCAATCTTTTTATTTAAAATTTCTACCTGATTAGATAGCATAGTGATCGCGTCGAGGTTGAAAACACCGACTGCTTTTACCGGCTTTGTTCTCATGACTTGCCACTGATAGTTATTCAGTGACATCTCTTCAATAAATTCGTAAGCTTCTTCAGGTGTTTTGTTGTTTAAAGTTCCACCGGCGGCTACGTCGATAAGTTACCTTGTTGAGGGGTTCACACCATTGTAAAAAGTCTAAACCTGCAGCCATAGAGGTAACCCATGGTGAGGCACCTTCTTAATAAGTCCTTGTATCTCTCCCATGCATCATAAAGAGTTTCTAGATCCATCTGCACAAAAGAAGAGATGTCATTTCTCAATTTAGCCATTTTAGCCGGCGGAAAGTATTTAAGTAAAAAAATTTCGGTTATTTGTTCCCAAATGGTGATTGACCCTCGCGGTAACGAGTTCAACAACTATTTATCCTTATTCCTCAATGAGAATGGGAACAACCGAAGGCAAATGGCATCGTCAGAAATGCCATTGATCGTAAAAGTGTCGCAGAATTCCAGAAAATTTGCTAAATGAGTGTTTGGATCCTCGTCCTGCAAACCATCAAACTGAACGAACTGTTGTATCATTTGAATCGTGTTAGATTTCAGTTTAAAATTATTTGCAGCAACAGCAGGTCTAACTATTCTCGATTCAGTTCCTGTTAAAGTAGGTTTAGCATAATCATACATAGTACGAGGAACG
The DNA here is from genome assembly GCF_007990345.1 of Gossypium hirsutum. NCBI lineage: Eukaryota > Viridiplantae > Streptophyta > Magnoliopsida > Malvales > Malvaceae > Gossypium > Gossypium hirsutum. Next base: position 7,317,034 of record NC_053436.1, on the reverse strand, counting down.
AGATTCTGATCTACTGGATTTGTAGCAACCACAGGAGGTAGCGAATTATTCTGATTATCAGCCATCTCCTCGGTTGTGGTATGGATATCAGCCTCTCACTCTTCCTCTATGTATTGTAGGCTTTGCCTTATTTCTCTTCGGTTTCTGCGAGCTGTGCTTTCTATTTCGCTATCAAAGGTAAAGATCCTGACGAGTTTCTTCTAATCATAAACTATAAAAACCTGTCAAAAGTAGAGAAAATAAAATTTAGTAAATAAATAATAAAAAACAAAATTAAATTGCAATAAAAATAAAAATGGCTAAAGTAATAAAAATTAAGAGCTCCAAATATCTTAGTCCCCAGCAACGGCACTAAAAACTTGGTGGTCGTAAACCTACTAAAAATTTGACTAAGGCAAGCGCACCTATCGAACAGTAGTATAGTTACGGTGAGACCAAAAATATCGTGCCTCCGAGCTTAGTTCATAATAATGGAAAACATCTCAAGATTCAGAAAACAACAAAACATAAAGAAACCAAAGAACTTCTAGGAAATTGAATGGAAAATCTTCAGTCTTGATGTAGATCCTGCCTCCGAGCTGATTCCAATGGTTGTCCTAAGGTATTTTCTATCTTCTACTATCCGTGTCCCCTTTAATCCTCTTCTAGGGTGTTTATATAGACTTTGGAATGCTTTAAAACCCTCAAAATTAGCCTTTTTCGAGTAAAATTAGACTTGGGCTCGACAGGGACACGACCGTGTGCCACGCCCATATAAAAGTGCTCAGGCCTTGTGTAATTCGGACTTGGTTTAGTGTTGACACGGCCATGACACACGGGCATGTGGTCTACCCATGTGTCACACACGGGCGTGTGAATCACCCGTGTGGAAGTGCCTAGGCTATGTGAAACACTGATTTAGGCCCAATTTATCCGTTTTTTACCCGTTTCTCGCACTTTTTGCTATCCTAAGCTCTCTTGAGTATAAAACATGAAATCAAAGGATTAGGAGCATCAAATTCAACGAAACCAAGGAAAAATCATCCATAAATATGCCAAGCATGGGGTAAAAATATATATATTATGGTTTATCATACATCAATTGAAAACTATTCAAGAATAAAATGAGCTTCTTCTCAAAATATGAATTTAACTGTTTATGCTCAATCAACATAGAACTAAATAATAATCAGTATATTTTTTTATCTAGAACAATTAGAAATAATTCAGCAAATCAAACATAATAGCATAGTTAAACAACTAACCAAATCAAATCTCGACAAAAAGGGAGTCAATAAAATGGGAAAAAGTCTCAATGAAAAAAATGAGTTATGGGTTAACATTAATTGGTAAATCAAGAAAGGGTGTGCAAGGCTCAACAGGGTTCACTAAGGGTTAATTATGAAGTTAGGCTTTTTATGGGATAAGTGGGTTAAAACCTAGGTGCCTTTATCATCTCAATATATCAAATCAAAGGTGTGGTCTCGACATGTATAATCGAAGTAAGTTCTAGAATAACAAATTAGGTTAACCCACTCCTAACTAATAATAAAATGAGAAAGGAAAATGTATGCTCGAAAGGCTCAAAATCTCACAAAAAATCATGGTTTTTGATGTCAAACTTGCAAATCTCAAATTTCAAGGTAATATTTCAATTTACGGAAACAACCTAAAAATTTTTAATTTCTAAAAAATAACTTACCGTGCTTGATTATCTAATGTCTTAATGTTTAAATAAACCAATGCACAAATATCTACAAATTAATCCAAAACACATCAACAAAAAATCCCAAATTAACAAAAATTTATTCTAATGGAAATATGAGAAAATTACCTAAATACAAGAAATAATTCAAGGACTTTCTAATAAAAATAACCTCCTCACACTTAAGATGTACATTGTCCTTAATGTACAAATAGATATAATCGCAGTATAAGCAGAATATTATAAGAGAGGAAGAAAATTGAAACTGCCAATGAATAGTGGATGAAACTGCCAAAATGATGAAAAGCAGAATTGTAGGCAAATCTAAATGTAGTGAATGATTCCTAGTAAACTAATAAGAAAATAAACACAAATAGTGAAAAAGATTAAAAGGTTACTAACTCGATTAGAAACAACCATAAAAATAATAATATAGTTCAAAAGATAAGAAACGAAAGAAGTCTAAGAAAATAAAAAGAACTAAAAATAAATATAAATATTAACATAAAAGAAAAAGAAAATAAATAAACTCAATGGCCCCCATTGTCAAAGGCATCGGTATCGTGAGTCGCCAATGCTGAAGAGGATATATGGAGGTGCTGACAAGAGGGCATGAATATATCGTAAGGCCGGAGGAAGAGAAGTATCCTTCGAGTGACTCGCGTCTTAAGGTCTCGTACTCAGCGTGAGGTCTACCTAAAAAAGAGATGACGAGTAGTGGATATGCCGATATAAGTCGAGAAAGCTCCCAACACTCATGAACTCTTCAGTGTACAGTCCTAAAGCAGCGCTGAACTTTGGGACACTCATATTTCGCGCCATGCCACCGAGTTTGAAAGTGATGGTGTCCGGTTCGTCATTGGAAATCATCACCTGCTGAAGGATAAATGTAGAATAGAACTCCAAAGTTGGCTCCATGTATGTGGGCTCGACCATAGAGAAAAATCAGTCTTACGGGACTATAGCAATGATAGCATAAACATGATCAGCTAACTGGACCTGCTCTAAAGCGGCTCAACCAACACAGCGGCCTAAACTAAGTGGTCACAGTTGAAGAAGCTGATATAAGTCCTCCTAGGGACCCTGAGGAAAGTGGAGATACGGATGGCGGGGGTCAGCGGAAGTGCTCAAGGAGGAGGTCTCGCCAGGGGTCTTTCATTTTCCGAAGCGAGGATGGCGATTTTGGACTTACTTCGTGTGTTCGTCATTATGTTCTTGAAAGAAAATAGAACAACCACATATCATCATCGAAAGAATTTATACAATAGGGATACTCCAATAATCCACACAATAAGAATCAAATTCAATGTCTACTATTCAATAAATAAAAATTACATAAAAACCAAGAATCAGAAATAAAAATCACTAATAGTACTAAAAAGGAATTAAAAATAATAGGAACAAGAAGAAAAAACTAATAGGACAAATAGCAAACAAAATCTTAAAATCAAATAATGGACACTAATAAGACTAATAATAAGAAGAATAATCAATGTTAGTGAGAAAAAAATGCTATGTATTAAGAAGACTAAAAAATAATAAAAATAAACAATAGTAATAATAATAATAACAGTAAATGAATAAATACTAAAAATAAGAATAAAATAAATAAATAAATAAAAAGAAAAGGTTAAAGATCAAACGGTGACGTTTAGGGGATGGTTGCAGTGTACGCGGCAGTGGGTGATGGGGCAGGCCGGTCAGCGGTGCGAGGCTGGCGTGATGAATGAGAATGGGAAAGATAAAATCGGATGAAGGTAGCCATGGTGATAGGAAGGAAAGGAGATGAGGCTTTGGAGGGGGAAGAGTGCAGATAGTGGAAGAGGTCAGAGAAAAATAGAAGGGTCATACAGTGAGGATAGGATCGAGTGTGGGTCGTTGTTGTTAGGAGATATGGGACAAGAGGTTACAAGCACGAGAGGATGTGCACAAAAGGTGAGGGGATGACGGTGGTCGAATGGATGAAGTGAACGGCGGTTAGTGGCGTTGGGATGTTGAGGAGCGGCGGCTAGGGTTTGTTATTGGGAGAGGAAGAAGGCAAACAAAAGGAAAAAGGCAAACAAAAGGAAAAAAGGGCTAGGTTTTAAAGGTGACACGGTTGTGTAAGGCCCATGTTAGACTACACATCCGTGTAGATCTTTCCAGCCCGTGTGCAATTCAAAATATGAGCCAGTCTTCACACGGCCTCAGACACACCCGTGTATACAGGTTGTGTGTGCCACATGGTCATATCGCACAGCCGTGTGCGATCTCCTTCGCTTCTCCCATGCCCGTGTGAGAGGCCACACGTCCATGTGGCTCGGCCGTGTCTTGCCCACACACAGTCATGTCTCTTGCCCGTGTAGCTCTCTAACTTGAAATAAAATTGAAATTAGCTCCAGGGTTTACACAGCCTAGGGCATTCCTGTGTGTGCCACACGGCTGTACGAACCATTTTAAATAGTGTAACAGTCAGATTTTTTAAAAAATAAGTCCCAGGATCCACACGGCCAAGGACACGCCTATGTGTCCAAGCCATGTGGGTCACATAGCCATGTCGTCAAGCCATGTAACTCACTGTCGATTGCTCTCTGATGCACACGGCCAAGGACATGCTTGTGTGTCCAGGCCATGTGGGTCAAAAACATTTTTTTTAATTTAAGATTTTAAATAAGCATGAAATAGAATTAAAAGGATTAGCAAAAGTTAGTTATTCGGCTTGCCTCTCGAGAAGCGCTTATTTAAATTTTATGCTCGACTTACCTTGTGTGCATGATTACCATGGTTCGTGGAGCCAAAGCTCCTCTCTTTCATTTCTTAAATTGTCACCACTATAAAGTTTGAGTCGACGTTCATTTACCTTGAATGTGTCATATGTCAGATGGGTTACCATATGGAAAAACGGTTTGAACTACGAATGGACTTGACCATCTTGATTCCAGCTTTCCAGGAAACAACTTGAACTTTGAATTGTACAAAAGGACAAGATCCCCAACTATAAATTGTTTGGGCTGCTTCAAACGAGCATCGTAGCATCGCTTTGTCGCTTCTTTATATAGTCTCTAGTTCTCATAAACATTAACTTTCCATTCATCTAACTCATTTAGCTGCATCAATCTCTTCTCACCTGCAAGTTTAAGATCGTAGTTTAGAAATTTTATTGCCCAGAATTCTTTGTACTCTAGTTCAAGTGGTAAATGAAAACTCTTTTCATATACAAATCTGTAAGGAGATGTTCTATGAGTGTTTTATATGCAGTCCTATAAGCCCATAGAGCGTCATCCACTTTTAATGCCAAATCCTTTCTATTTGACTCTACAGTTTTTTCTAGGATGCATTTGAGTTATCGATTCGCAACTTCAACTTGCCTACTAGTTTGAAGGTGATAAGGGGTAGCTGTTCTATGATGCACTCCATACTTCTTAAGGACTTTATCAAATTGAGTGTTACAAAAATGTGTACCCCTATCACTAATAATCGTTCTAGGTGTTCCAAACCGAGAAAAGAGCTTTCTAAGAAATTGAACTACCACTCTAGCAACATTAGTAGGTAAAGCTTGGGCTTCTACCCATTTTGACATATAATCAACTGTTACCAGAATGTATTTATTACCAAAAGAGCTAGGAAATGGGCCCATGAAGTCAAAGCCTCAGACGTCAAAAATTTCACATGAAAGCATATAAGTTTGAGGCATTTCATCACATTTAGAAATATTACCTGTTCTCTGGCATCTATCACAAGAAGCAACAAACCTGTTAGCATTCTTAAACAGTGTGGGCCAATAAAAACATGATTCAAGTGTTTTATGTGCCATCTTAATCCCACTGTAATGTCCTCCTGTCGATCTTGAGTAACAGTGTTCCAAGATCTTACTCGCTTCTGATTTTGTAACACATCTTCGAATTACTTGATCTGCACATACAAAAAAAGGGCCTTCTCAAAAATTATTTTTCACATCGGTAAAGAATCGCTTCTTTTGATGATGTGTCAACCTTTTCGGTAGGATGTTAGCAGCCAAGTAATTTGCGATACCCATAAACCAAGGGATTTTAAAATCGGTTATAACCAAGAGTTGTTCCTCAGGAAACTAGTCATTTATCTTGTAATGACCCAAATTTTACAGTTATCAAAAAAGTGCATTTTCGGGTTGTCGTTTCTGAAAAATGGATTCGTAAATATTTATTAAAAATATTTATGAAGTTAAGTGAGTGGATAATTCAAGTTTAATTAAGTGAATTAACTTAAATTAAGGTTAATTAGGTATAAGGATTAAATTGAATATAGTGTAAAAGCTTAATTATAGAATAAAGAAAAGTCAAAGGACTAAATTAGCAAATAAACCTTATGCGACAAGTGTGTGGTAAGTATAAATACATGTGTATTATTTTAATTGGTACAAATGTATGTATATATATGTATATATATTCACTTATTATTTAAGAAATAATAATTATAAATAAAAATATAATAATATAAAGTATAATAAATAAAAGACAAGTGTATGGTGATATATGGATACATATGTACTAATAATATACACAGGTATAAATAATAAATAAGTATTATTTAGTAATAATATAATATTATAATAGTTAAATAAAGAAACAAAAGAAAGAAAAAGAATAGAAAGAACAGAATATGAAACTAAAATGGGGAGAAAGAAAAGAAAAAGGGAAAACTAGGGATTTGGAGCTTGAAGTTTAAATTGGTAAGTCAATCAAGCCCTTTTTTACTTAATTTTGATGTTTTAGAAGTTTTAGAACAAAGTTTTGACGAAATTAAGTTGATATTTTGAAGGTTATTAGATTTCTAGATATTATTCATGCTGAATAAAATGATGAATTAGGGGTTAAATTGATAGAATTTCAAGTTAGAAGTGAAATAAGGATTGAATTGTAAAGTAAATCATAAGTTTTGAATAGTAGGGACTAAATTGAAATAAATTTCAAAATTATGGTTCTATGGTGAAATTAAAGGGCTGAAATGAGTTTAATGCGAAAATTGAATGAAAATATTGAGTTAAATGTGAAGAATAAAAGTTAGTCTCGGTTTAGGGACTAAATTGGAATTTAGGCAAAAGATAAAAAAATTGAAATATTCAATGAGAAAATTGAATGGTAGTGTATTGGTAATTTTTAATTAATTTCTGTAGCTAGCGTTGTGCCAGAAAATCTCAGCTAAGCGAGGAAAGACGAGGTCGACGAGGGTTAGCTTTGAAATCACGGTTTGTATTTCTATAATCCGAACTTATTATTTAATTGTTGAATTTATTATTTAATGTATAGAGTGATGCATTAAAAAGTGAAATTTAATTGTTAATTATTATATTTTGATTGAATGTTATGGTAAGTAATTAAGGTAAGCATTATTGAGTTTTATGATTATTGAAATGAATCAAAATGTATATTGTATTGCAACTGAATTGCATGTAGATTGATATGGAAAAATGTATTAAATTGAATTGAAATTAAATCACGAATGAAATTGAAAATTTGAAAGTTTACTGAATACCCTATTAACAGTGTCGGGCTAATCGGATATAATTGGCATGCCACAAGATTGGAAGTGTTCAGGGATATTCCGACTGTGTGTCGATGCGACACTATATGTGTCGACTACTATGACTGTTCCGGATTCGTTCCGAAGAGGTACTCTGTACCTGAATGTTACTGTTACTGTTCCAGATTTGTTCCGATGAGGTACTCTATGTACTGCTACTGTTACTGTTACTGTTTCCGTTACGGTGTTTTCTGGCTACGGCCGATGAAACACTGTATACTATCCCCGGTGTGTGGGTTTGGATCCGTGTATCCATCCAAGTCCGAGTCATGTTAATAGGGGAAAATAAAGGTACTGAATAACTGACTGTTACTGAATAAATGACTGTTACTGAATAAATGACTATTACTAAATAACTGATTAATACTGATGACTGACTGATAATGAACAACAAAGATCAATTGATTGTTACTAAAAAATATAAACTGTTATTGAAATAGAATAATACAGAATATTGTATGAAAGGTGAATAATCTTATTATTCAAAGTGAATTGTAAATATATATATTAAAAACTGATTATTAAAGAATAATTGATTGTTACTGAACGATATTGATAAATTGATTGATATTGAAAGATATTGACTGATATAGAAGTTGGATTAAAATAGATTACTGATTGAAAAGTAAATAGTTGATTATTATTTAAAGATATCGAACAATTATACTATTGACTTTATTATATGATTTTAAGAGTTTGTAATATTTTTTTTTACATTATTAAGTTTTCGGATTATAAAGGCACCACTAAGTTCATACTCAGCGTACAGTTTGTTTCCATGCGCAAGATAGAATAAAACTAGATCGTTGAATCAGCATCCCAAGCCGATCCCGAATTCAATGAGGTAAAGCAAATTAATTATCAGTAATGGCATGTACATAGGATGTCATAAGTATGTTTAATCATGTTTGGACTGATTGAATGGAGAAATTTTAAAATGCATTATTGTCTACAATTTGCAGGATCGGTAAATTTTAAAATACAATGTTTATTTTGAGTTCACATGGTTTGTCACACGGGCGTGTGACCAAGCCGTGTGAGACACACGGCTTGCACATGGGCATGTTGTTAGGCCGTGTGTCCCCTACACTTAAATTGTTACAACCAAGTTAGTACATGGGCGTGTGCCTTGGTTGCCACGGTCATGTTTTAAAGTTAGTTTAGTACACCAGCAGGTCACACGGACGTGTATCATGGTCGTGTTTAAAAGTCAGTGTTGCACACGGGTTGAGGACAAGGGCGTGTCCCAAGCCACACGGGCATGTTAAACTAGCCACACGGGCGTGTGGTACTGTTCAAAAGAAGAAAATTTAAAATTAGACAAAAAATTTCCAAAGCTTCTGATCAAATCCCAGTTTGTTTTAATTACACTTGTAAAGTACTGTGGACCCATTAAAGTTATATTTAGATGGATAATATTGCATTTATACTTGTTTATATGCAAATGTACCGTAATGACTGTTAATACTCTATAATCTTGTTCTGGTAATGAGACGGCGTTAAAGGTATTACATTTAGTGGTATCAGAGCTAACCGGTTTAGTCGATTCTCATAAAAACTGAACTCGAAATTGAGTCTAGAGGTACATGACATAATTGAGTCGAAATTGAGTCAGGATCAGATGCTAATATATTTGTTTGGTACTGTTTTATAGTTGAAAATGTTAGATGAACATATCGATGGTATTGATTACGAAATGTATACTGGAGATGAATAGTCTCGTGAATTAAATGGAAATTGAATCGGTATGTTAAGTATTAACTCAATGAAAAAATGATTACTGAATGTTGATTGATGAAATAATAGAAAAAGAAATGATACATAATTATTTAGAACTGTAACTGATGCTCTTTAGTGAGTAGAAAGAAACTGTATCTGCTACGACATCTATCCCTCCTGTTTCTCAATCGGTTCCCGAAATGCTTCAAGGAATAGAGTCTGTTTGAACAATTAAGTTACCTATTGTTAATACTCCATAAATATAGTGTGGAAGAATTGAGAATTTCAGCTGGAAATGATCTTAAAAGAACTGAAATCTGGTTAGAGAATATTATCAGGATTGTCAATGAATTGTTCTGTTCACTGATTAAATGTTAGAAAGGAATGATATTTCTGCTAAAAGATTCAGCTTATCAGTGGTGGAAAATATTGATTTATGTTGTAATTAAGAAAGGGTTATTTGGAAATTTTTTGAAACGAGTTCTGAAAGAAATATATAACAGTCAGAGATTTCTTGATCAGAGATGTAAAGAATTCCTAAAGCTTAGATAGAGTTATATGACTGTAACTGTATTCAAAGGGAATTTGTGTGATTGAATAAATATATTAGAGGATGTATTTTGACAGAGACTGTATGGTACAAATTGTTTGAAGACGGTTTAAATGAGGACATAAAGCCAAAGAATGTATAATAGAGAGTGGGATATGATTCTTTTGATTATTATCTTAGAGATTGCTCAAAGAAAATTGAAAAAGATATTATTTAGATTTCAAGACCGAGTAACATAGCTACCAGAGGTAGATTACTTTGTAACTCCGAAAATACGAGTGATAATCGAAGCGTGACAAAGGACTTTACTGAAAATTTGGAGAATGAACATCTGCCAAGACATATGTTAACTGAATATAAGAAGATATTTCTCTACTGGATGTCATTACATGTATTTTTTTCTTTATCGAAACTAATATGATTATTTTAAATTGATCTTGGTTTGACTTATTCCTATGATTTCATGAATTCAGTATTTGTTAAAGACTTGCCTATTGAGTTCACTGAATTATGATGGAAATATCAAATTTTCTGGATCAATATTTATTGGCTGATAAGATCTGCAAGAACTGTCTGATAATGATACTAGGATACTATTTTCTGTTTGAATTGATGTTATTACTGTTTGATGTGATCTTGAGAACGGAATGGTTAATTCTACATGATGATGTGGTAAATTATAAACAGAAGTATATTATATTGTGAAGTTACGATGATGAAATGTTTTGTTTTGAATCAGAGAAGATTAAATGATTTACCTATTGTGATATTGAACATGCCAACACAGACATATGCCGGAAAGGGGTCATGGTATTTACCTTACTTATGTATTGAATATTAAAGTATTCAAGTTAAGGTTTAAATCAGTAGCAATAGTGCGAGAGAATTCTGATGTGTTTCCAAAAGAGTTACCCGAACTACTGTTGATTGAAGAAGCTGAATATGGTATAGATCTTGTGCTTGAAATGATATTGAAAAGTATATCTAAAATTAGAAGTTTTCTGAAACCAGTCAGTTATTATCAGAAATTCGAAAAAGGGATTTTTGGATGATATGGTTATTACAGAAAGATGTGGAATTGGAATGATCTGATAGACGTTAGCAAGGTTCTGATTAGTTGAAAGTTCAGTTAACTGAAGCACTAGTTCTAGTTTAGTCTGAAATCCGGTGAAGAAACTTGTGATTTACAAGGATAGCAGTGTTTTGATGCAAGAAAGAAAACTAATGAATTATGTTTTGGAAAGTTAGAATTACATTAGAAGAATTATTTGACACATGATTCGGAAGTGGTAGCTATTGTACTTGCACTAAAGGATCATGATTTGATAATTGAATATCATCCAGGAAAAGTAAATGGAGGTATGTACACTCAGAATTGAATGCTTTGTTTTGTGTTGTGAGCTATGAACATCTGACTGTTATCATTTGAAGATGACTCAATTTTGGTTGAGATAAAAGTTAAACTGACTTTTCTACAGCAGACCTACAAAGTTCAGAAACATGATAACAAGATACCAATTAAGTGTGTATAGTATACAGATGTCTTTTGATTAAAATTTTAGATTGGATTTGATTATTGTCTACTATTTAGAAACAAAAGCTGTACTGAAGAATTCAGAACTGTTACAGTCAATGATGAAATCAGAATGGAAATGGGATAGAATTTCTATATATTTGAATTGGAATCATCTCTATCTGTGAAAAAAAAAATGATATTTGAATAATTGTCAAAGGTATCCACTGCCAAGGATTGACGAACTATTTGACCAGCTTAGAGGGACTTCTGTATTTTCTAAGATCGACCCCTGATCTGGATATCATCAGTTAAGGGTCAAGGAGGCGGATATCCATAAGACGGCATTCAGGACTCGGTATGGTCATTACGAGTATTTGGTTATGCCATTTGGACTGACGAACGCTCCTACAGCATTTATGGATCTGATGAATCGGGTGTTCCAACCATTCTTGGATCGATTCGTAGTCATCTTCATTGATGATATCCTGGTATATTCGGAAACTGAAGCGAAACATGATGAGCATCTCCGTATAGTGCTGCGAGTGTTAAAGGGGAAGGAACTCTTCGCGAAGTTCAGCAAGTGTGAAATTTGGTTGAGGGAGGTAACCTTCTTAGGACATGTGGTCTCTGCCGAAGGGATTAAGGTGGACCCTCGAAAGATTGAAGAAATTTTGGAGTGGAAGCCACCTTGGACGGTGTCGGAAATACAGAGTTTCCTAGGACTGGCAAGATACTACAGAAGGTTTGTGGAAGGTTTTTATGTTATGGCAGTACCCTTGACAAAACTCATAAGGAAAGGAGAATCGTTTGTATGGACTGAGAAGCAACAGGGAGCTTTTGAGAAGTTGAAGAAAGTTCTAACTGAAGCACCTGTGTTGATTCAACCGGAGTCTGGGAAGGATTTTACTGTGTACAGTGACGCATCACACGTGGGTTTGGGCTGCGTGTTAATGCAGGAGGGTAAGGTGGTTGCATATGCATCACGACAGCTTAAACCTCACGAAGGGAACTATCCTACTCATGATTTGGAGTTGGTGGCAGTGATATTTGCACTTAAGATTTGGAGACACTACTTGTACGGGGAGAGGTGTATTATATACACAGACCACAAGAATCTTAAGTATTTGTTGACTCAGAAGGAGCTAAAACTTGGGAAAGGAGATGGATTGAGTTGCTTAAGGATTATGACTGTTCGATCGAGTATCACCCAAGCAAGGCTAATGTGGTAGACGATGCTTTAAGTCGTAAAATCGTATCTGATCTGAAAGCAATGTTTGCTCGTTTGAGTTTGTATGGTGATGGCAGTTTGTTGGCTGAATTGCAAGTAAGCCAATCTGGGTGGACCAGATTAAGGAAAAGCAGTTGGAAGATGAGTCTTTGGTTGCTCGTTTTCAACAAGTTAAGAAAGGGGAAACTTCTGAGTTCGGTTTAAATGGTGATGGAGTTCTGTGTTTCCGAGGAAGAATTTGTGTTTCGAGGGACTCTGATTTAAGGCAGACAATATTGAAGGAAGCTCATAGGGGACTATGTGCCATGCATCCTGGAGGGAATAAGTTGTATCACGACTTGCGAGAATTGTACTGGTGGCCTGGACATAAGCAAGAAGTAACGAAGTTTGTAGGAAAATGTCTGACATGCCAACAAGTGAAAGCTGAGCATCAATTACCTTCTGGACTGTTACAGCCAGTGAAGATACCACTTTGGAAGTGGGAGAGGGTAACCATGGACTTTGTGAGTGGGTTGCCTTTGACACCATCAAAGAAAGACTCGGTGTGGGTGATTGTGGATAGGTTGACTAAATTAGCCCATTTCATATCTGTACGTACTGACTTTTCGCTTCAAAAGTTAGCAAAGCTGTATGTGGCGGAGATTGTACGACTTCATGGAGTCTCAGTTTCGATTGTCTCTGACCGGGATCCCAGATTCACATCTCGGTTTTGGTAAAAGTTGCATGAGGCATTGGGGACGCGATTGAACTTTAGTACGGCTTTCCATCCCCAAACTGATGGTCAGTCAGAGAGGGTTATTCAGATTCTAGAGGACATGTTGAGGGGATGCGTGATTGACTTTCGAGGTAGTTGGGAGAATTACTTGCCATTGGCAAAATTTGCATACAATAACAGTTACCAGGCGAGTATTCGAATGGCACTGTATGAAGCACTGTATGGACGAAGATGTCGTACACCTAGTTGTTGGACCGAACTAGGAGAGCGACAAGTTCTTGGACCAGAGTTGGTAGCTGATACTGAGGATAAGGTCAGAATAATTAGGGACCGGTTAAAAAAAGCATCTGATAGGCAAAAGTCGTATGCAGATTTGAAGCGTAAGGAGATTGAGTACTCAGTAGGTGATATGGTCTTCTTAAAGGTTTCTCCTTGGAAGAAGATATTAAGGTTAGGTAAGAAGGGCAAGTTGAGTCCGCGGTTCATTGGGCCTTATCAGGTTTTGAAGCGAGTAGGCCCAGTGGCTTATCAGTTGGAATTGCCTCCAGATTTAGACATGATTCACGATGTTTTTCACGTCTCCATGTTAAGGCGTTATCATGCTGACCCTGCTCATGTCCTGCCAGTTGCAGAAATTGAAGTTCAGACTAATTTGACCTTTGAGGAGGAGCCTGTGCAAATATTGGCTCCAGATGTTAAGGTTCTCAGAAGGAAATCTGTCCCGTTAGTGAAAGTACTTTGGCGTAATCATGGAAGGGAAGAAGCTACTTGGGAATCAGAAGAGACTATGCGTCAACAATACCCTCAACTAGTTGGATTAGGTAAATTTCGAGGACGAAATTTCTTTAAGGAGGGTAGAGTTGTAATGCCCCAATTTTTAGGAATTCTGTGAATGTTGGCATAGGTTTAATTATGTTAGTGGGCCTCTAGAAGGCCCAAGCTTAAGATAGAACCCGGCAATTTTAGTTAATTTTTGTTCTTTAAGAAAAAGGGGGTGAAATTATGAAATAGGACCTATGTGGAAATGTTTGAAAATGCTATAGGATAAATTGAAGTGGCCAAATAAATAGGAGTGCAAAATAGGAGGATTTGCATGACAAACCTCTCATTTTACATGAAGTGGCCAGCCATCATGTTGTTGTAGACAATATGAGCACTTGATATCCATAATTCATGGTACAAATTGATAATGGTTTAGGTAAATGTTCCATGATAATGGATTAGGTAAATATTCCATGATAATGGGTTAGGTAAATGTTCCATGATAATGGTTTAGGTAAATGTTCCATGATGGGCATTTCATGTCTTTTGTATTAAAGAATTAAATGGATGAAATATAAAATTTTATTAAAAGAAAAAGGGGTGAAAAGAACAAAGTTTTGTCCATCTTTGCTCATCATAGCCGAAAGTTAGAGAAGAGAAAGGAGAGGAGAAAGCTCTTGAATGTTCGGTCACTTGGGGAAGAAAATTGAAGGTAAGTTCATGGTAGTTTGCTTCTATCTTGATGTTCATGAGTTCTTCCTGATTCTACCTTAACTCTTGAAGCATATTTTGGTTTTTAGTTGTGTTGTGAGCATTTAGTCATGAATTAAAATGAAGGAAATGGTTGTTGTTTAATGTTCTTTTGATGAAAAATGGAAGATAGGTGAAGTTGAGCCAAACAAATGAGCATGCATGTGCCTTAGATGCTAGAGGGAAAAATCGGCTAACATGTTGTGCTTTAAAATGATGAAATGGAGATTATACTTAAGTAAATTCATAGATATGTGATGATTGATTGGTGATATACATGTTTAAATAACATGCATGCAAGTTATGTGTGAAAGAGTGAATTTGGTAATAAATCTGCTTGGGACAGCAGCAGTAATGTGACTTTGGAAAATCACCATAAATTGTGGGAGATGAATTAGAAGCTGAATAAATTATGTAATTAAAGCTTAATGAGTCTATTTTCAAATGAAATAAATGAGAACATATTTTGAATTCTGTACAATGAGAAATTTGATTCGTAATGAACAGTGGTCAGATTAGTCAAATAGTGAAACATGGGAAAACTTTGAGAAAAATCTGGTATTGATTGGCTAAACCAAAAATTCTGAAAATTTTATGGATAGAAGATATATGAGTTTATTTTCAGGGAAAATTAACGGCACTTGATTTGGAGTTTCGTAGCTCCATTTATAAATAATTTAGTGACTATTGCTCAGGAAGACAGCTTGCAGTGAAATTATGATTATGTGGTAAACATTGACAAAAAGTTGTTAATGAGTTGCTTATTGATTTCTTATAAGCTTACTATGATCTGTAGGTGTGGTTGGCCGAATATTGTAAGGGGTTAATACGTAGTTTGTATTTGAATAGTTAGATTAACGTGTTAGTAATCCAATTGTAGGCGGTTCGTGCGTGGATCTCGTCAGCATATCGTCGCAAACAGGTGTGTAACTAACACCCTCTTATAGACTAGATCGGCACAAGCCGAAAAGCCGAAATGCCGAAAAGTCGGTATTTTGAGATCTTGCGAGTGTGTGAATGCTCATGAGATTAATAGTTTGATGTATATGGTAAATTAAAGTGATAAGACTGCAGAGTGCGCGATTCTGTGCATTTTGATATTTTTGGGCTTAATGGGCCAAAAACGGGATAATGGGCCAACGGGCCCAAATTTTTAAGAAAACGCGGTAAGTGTTTCTGATCGTACGTAAATGGCTATGTTATGTATGAAAACCTGAAGAATAGTTAAATTACTTGAATACCTCTATGTATGCAAAATTACCATTATACCCCTAGGGTTACTTTTGACTGAAAAGCATGACGATCTGATTCTGTATGATGTATGCCATGATTATATATCTGTTGCATGGGGACTTGGGTTATACTATGGAGGACGTGTCCTGGTGGCTATGCCACAATTATCTGATCTGGTGGCTCTGCCACATATATCTGTCCTGGTGGCTATGCCACAATTATCTGATCTGGTGGCTCTGCCACATATATCTGTTCTGGTGGCTCTGCCACAATATCTGTATCTGGTGACTTCGTCACAATATCTGGCAGCCTCGCTGCGATTTCTGTGGTGTGTAGCGGTTGGGTGGGTCAAGTAGTCTCCCCACATGGTGTAAGGCTGGTACGGGGGTGTTATGGATGAATCTGGGTTGGGTTTTTGCATAAACATGTAATATCTGTTCTGTTCTATTATGGGCCTATGGGCTTTATTCTGAATTCTGTTCTGGGCTAAGGCCAACTTATTCTATTTCTGTGGTTTGAGCTGATATAGGCTATGGTTGGGTTAATTTACACACTGAGTTTCCCCAAACTCACCCCTTTTATTTGCATCCACGCAGGTAATCCCCAACCGTAGTGGGCTTGGAGCTGTGAGGGAATTTGGAGTGGCCACCCGTTCTGAAAGTTTGATTTTCTTCTGGTGAACTGGACATTCTTTTATTTACGTTTGAAGTTTTGGGGTTTTTAAATGTAATAAGGCCGCTTAATTATTTTTAATGGTTTTAATATGTATTACTAAGATAGGTATTACTTATTTTAACTGTTGAAATTGGATAGCTTTAGGGCGCGTTTTCAAAAACAACAATTGATTTCAAAATAACACGACAACAAGCAAAGCTTCCACAATGAAAGTATTTTCCAAAATTAATCACTTTTCCTAAAAATGACTTAATCAAATCGGTTTCCTAGAAATATCCATGACGTTAAGGTGTGGCAATGGCGGTATGCATGTCTAGGATTGGATCCGAAGGGAGCTTGGTACTTAAGCAGTCCGATGGACTCACCACCTCTTTTTCGGTTTCCTACCTGGTGCACAGCTTCCATTCACTTTAACCTATAATGAAATTATCTTTTAAAACACTAAGCAAGTTTTTCTGGATCAACAATATAAAATGTTTTGAACACTTCGATGTGGCATGTCGAATCCGGTCATAACGTCTGGGCCAGGTTTGGGGTGTTACAACTACTGTGACTGTTCTGGATTCGTTCCGAAGAGGTACTCCTACCTGACTGTTACTGTTACTGTTTCGAATTTGTTTCGATGAGGTACTCTGTGTACCGCTACTGTTACTGTTACTGTTACCATTACGATGTATTCCGGCTCCGGCCGATGAAACATTGTATACTATCCCCGGTGTGTAGGTTGGATCTGTGTATCTGTCTAAGTCCGAGTGATGTTAATAGGGGAAAATAAAGGTACTGAATAACTGACTGTTACTGAATAAATAACTATTACTGAATAACTGATTAATACTGATGAATGACCGATAATGAACAATAAAGATCAATTGATTGTTACTAAAGAATATTGACTGTTATTGAAATAGAATAGTACAGAATATTGTATGAAAGGTGAATAATCTTATTATTCAAAGTTAATTGTAAATATATATATATTGAAAACTGATTATTAAAGGATAATTGATTGTTACTGAACGATATTGATAAATTGATCGATATTGAAAGTATTGATTGATATAGAAGTTGGATTAAAATAGATTATTGATTGAAAAGTAAATAGTTTATTATTATTTAAAGATATCGAACAATTATACTATTAAGTTTATTATCTGATTTTAAGAGTTTGTAATATTTTTTTTACATTGTTAAGTGTTCGGATTATAGAGGCACCACTAAGTTCATACTCAGTGTATGGTTTGTTTCCGTACGCAGGATAGAATAAAGCTAGACCGTTGAATCAGCATCCCAAGCTGATCCCGAATTCAATGAGGTAAAGCAAATTAATTATCAATAATGGCATGTACCTAGGATGTCATAAGTATGTTTATTCATGTTTGGACTGATTGAATGGAAAATTTTTGAAATCCATTGTTGTCTATAGTTTGCAGGATTTGTAAATTTTAAAATACAATGTTCATTTTGAGTTCACATGGTTTGTCACACGGGCGTGTGACCAGGCCGTGTGAGACACACGGCTTGCACATGGGCATGTTGTTAGGTCGTGTATCCCTTGCACTTAAATTGTTACAATCAATTTACTACACGGGCGTGTGCCTTGGTTGCCACGGTCGTGTCTTAAAGTGAGTTTAGTACACGGGTAGGTCACAAGGACGTGTGTCATGGTCGTGTTTAAAAGTCAGTGTTGTACACGGGTTGAGGACACGAGAGTGTCCCAAGCCGCACGAGCATGTTAAACTAGCCACACGGGCGTGTGGTACTGTTCAAAAGAAGAAAATTTAAAATTTCACGAAAAATTTCCTAAGCTTCTGTTCGAATCCCGGTTTGTTTTAATTACACTTGTAAAGTATCGTGGACCTATTAAAGTTATATTTAGATGGATAATATTGCATTTATACTTGTTTATGTGAAAATGTATTGTAATGATTGTTAATACTCTATAATCCTGTTCCGGTAAGAGACGGGGTTAAGGGTGTTACATCTCTGATTCTCATTAACCTCCTTGAGATGTGGATTTTCTAGTCTGGAAAGGTGATCTGATGCAAGATTTTCAGCTCCCTTCTTATCTTGGATTTCCAAATCAAACTCTTGCAATAATAGAATCCACCTTATAAGTTGAGGTTTTGCATCCGATTTAGTTAGAAGATAGTGAAGAGCTGAATGATCAGTGTAAACAACAACTTTAGATAATATTAAATATGGTCTAAATCTATTGAATGCAAAAACCACAGCTAGCAATTCTTTTTCTGTGTTAGTGTAATTTTCTTGTGCATCTGTCAAAGTCTTGATAGCATAATAGATTGGCTGAAAATGCTTGTCTCTTAGCTATCTAATAACTGCACCTACTGCAAAATTACTCGCATTACACATTAGTTCAAAGGGTAAATTCCAATTAGGTGCAACCATAATCAGGGCATTAATTAACTTTTCCTTAAGAGTATTAAATTCTTCTAAGCATTCTTAACTAAAATCGATTTTTCTAGCAAATTAGTTAAAGGCTTAGCTATTTTAGAAAAATCTTTATTAAACCTTCTATAGAACCCAGCATGTCCTAAAAAGCTTCAAATAACCTTAATTGAACTAGAGGGAGGCAATTTTTCGATGGTTTCAATTTTCACTCTATCAACCTCAATCCCTTTACTAAAACCATGAAGTGACATTTTTCCCAATTAAGTACAAGGTTTGTTTCCTCACATCTCATTAAAACTCGTTTTAAAATTCTAAGACAAAGATGGAAAAAATTACTGAATACCGAGAAGTCGTCCATAAATACCTCCATAATGTCTTCAAAAATTTCATCAAAGATGGCTAACATCCAACATTGAAAAGTACCATGAGCATTACACAATCCAAAAGGCATTCTTCGAGAGAGTCCATCTATGAAGCAATAATACATGTGACCAGATAATCTCTCCAATATTTGATCTATGAGTGGTAGAGGAAAATGATTTTTCCTCATAGCATTGTTCAACTTCCTATAGTTAATACAAACTCTCCATCCTGTGAATATTCTCGTTGGAATCAACTCATTCTTCTCGTTGGCTACAACAGTCGTACCTCCTTTCTTAGGTACAACCTGCACAGGACTCACCCAAGTATTATCAGAAATAAGATAAATAACTCCAGCATCTAGAAGTTTAATTACCCGAGCTTTAACAACTTCCTTCATGTTAGGATTTAAGCTTCTTTGAGCTTGCACACATGGTTTGTACTCATCTTTCATTAAAATTTTATGGGTGCAAAAAGAAGGACTGATTCCTCTAATGTCAGAAATCTTCCTGGCTATAGCTCTTTTATGTTCCTTCAGCACTTGCAATAACTCATCTTTCTTATTTGGTTGTAAATATGAATCAATAATCACCAGTAATGTAGAATTGTCTCCAAGAAATGCATATTCTAGATGATTTGGTAATTGCTTCAGCTCCAATTTGGGAGGTTTTTTAATAGAGGGTTTTAATTTTAATTCCTTACTTACCTCAATGTCCACATAATTCATCTGTCTTAGAGAAGACTCATTAGAGTCTAAATAAATTTTCATCTTACTCATTACAGCATTATCGCCATCTACCTCATCTCCTTGAATAAGGCACAGTTGCAACGTATCCCTATGAATGATTTCCTGTAATGAATCTTGAATAACATATCAATAAAGTCAATAAAATAACAGAAATCATCTTGTTCTCAAGAGAATCACATAGTATCATAGATTTTCTTTTAAAAAAAATCTTCTCATCACCTACCCTAAGCACAAGTTTACCATCACCCATATCAGTGATAACCCTAGCAATAACTAAAAAGGGGCGACCCAAAATTAAAGGCACCTCAACATCCTCATACATGTCAAGCACAACAAAATCAATAGGGAATATGAATTTATTTACTTTTACAAGTACATCTTTAATAATACCCTTAGGATATTTAACAGATCTATCAGCCAATTGAATACTCATCCTAGTGGGCTTTGGTTCCCCAAGACCAAGTTGCTTGAACATTTTATAAGGCATCAAATTAATGCTAGCACCCAAATCAGCTAATGCTTTCTCAATGTTTAAACTACCAATAAAACAGAGAATAGTAAAACTTCTTGGATCTTTCATGTAACACCCCTAACCCGTATCCATCGCCGGAATAGGGTTATAGAGTATTACCAAAGTTTACAGTCAAATCGAGCCAAAAATTACTACTCATATTCGATAATAATCATATAGTCCCTTAAATGGACCCTCAAAGCCCAATATGAACAATACAAACGATTTGGGACTAAATCAAAAAACCTAAGAATTTTTCACAAATTTACAAAATTTTCCTTATATGTAATGCCCACACGCCCATGTGGTCTAGAGGCACGCCCGTGTGATTAGGCCATGTGGCTCATACCACCGTGTTCCTAACCCGTGTAACTCTCTGACTTTTAAGGCATGAAGAAATTTAGGTCACACGGCCAAATCACACGCTCGTGTGCTAGGCCGTATGGTTAATTTAATTTTCATAAATTAGGTGCAATTTTCACGCGGCCATGTAACACACCCGTGTCCAAGGCCGTGTCACCCACACGGCTGAGATATAGGCCCGTGTCTTTGACCGTGTGCTCAATTCTGAGCATTCTGTTTCTCATTTTTAAGGTGTAAAGGACACACAGCCAAAACACATGCCCATGGGACAGGCCGTGTATAACACACAGCCTAGACATATGCCCGTGTGTCTACCTGTGTGGATGAAAATAGGCCATTTTAAAGCCACTTTTCCCACCCTTACACAACCAACCTGCACTAAACACATTCATGCAATAATATATCTCAATGAAACAATCAATTCAAGCCAAAATCAAATTTTATAACTATCATAAGCAATCACAAAATTCAATTTACATAAATTCACTATTTTAACTTCATTCATTAATTATTATGAACCACTAGTTCTTATATGCATAAGACATAAACTTATGTATCATTTATAACCTTGTTTCAAAGTTTAACTCTTTCAATTCCTATACGTGCCATATAAACCTTTAAATACATGACAAGACCTACCAGAGATGATATGGATAGTGTGCCTCGTTGTGATGATCCGATCTTCCAAATTCACTTCAATCTACAAAAGACATTAACACACACAGGTAAGCATATAGAAGCTTAGTAAGTTCATAGGTCTAAAGTAAATCTTACCAAACATGATATATTTTCAAAATAATAATAGAACATTTCACTAATATTTCCTGCCAATCACAATCTCAAATGATTAATTCACTTGATTGAGCTCAATATCAAAACTAATTAATTTCTATCACTTTAATTCATTTATCACTTACCATTTCTTATCAAATTTAGGAAATGTCTTGCTGAATTGAGTACGTTGTTCACTTGATGCTTCATTTCACTTTGATCTTGCACACTCTCTATCATGGTCTTGCCATGGTTGCACACTTTATCACTTTGCCATGGCTTAGCTATTGTCTTACACTTGCACACAATTATATAACTGTCATGATTTAATCATGATCTTATGTTCACTTTCACTGTGCTATATGTAATACCCCCTACCCGTATTTATTGCCGAAATAGGGTACGAGGTATTACCGGAGTTTACGATTTTTTTTTATATATTCAATATAGCCCCTTTATGAATATCTAACCTTCCCTGCAATATTAAATCGAGACCAATCCACTTCAACCAAACCAATTCAACATATTTTCAAGATAAATTCATGCATATTTATAAGATAACGTCATCACATACACAAAATTAGGTTTGTTAACTAATGGCTAACTTTATATTCATTTCACGTTAACATTTACTTTATTAGCTTATACATGCCATTGATTTCCAAAATAAAGTTTCTTTATATACTGAAATCCTGAGGTTGATAGTGTGATGTGTCTCTGACCAAATCCGACTCCGAGCTCTTAACACTACAAAACAGGGAAAAAGGAAAAGGGGTAAGCACTTCGTGCTTAGTAAGCTCGTGTAACAAGAATTATACTTACCTAATATTTTCAATACAATACAATAAACATTCATATATCCATTCAATGCATTATTACCCTAATATGCACAAACTCAACATTCAAGTTAGTACAATAATTTCCATGTACCAATAATATATACCATGATTGATGAGCTCATTAATACCATGATTTCCATTCCTTTATTATTATTATTATTATTCATATTTATCCCGTTGTATTTATTGGAATTTCGATAGATTTTCAGAGGTACACTTTTAGTGTACAATTTCGGGTCCGTCAATTCATATTCATGTGCGCACATTTCCATTTCAGAGAGCACACTCCCGCGAACCTCAACCTTGCAGCGGGATTACCAGTCCAGGCTAAATCCCCTGCAATATAAACTCATAGAGTATTGTCGGGATTACCAGTCCAGGCTAAATCCCCTGCAACGACAATTACTCTAATGAGCTTGGATCTGAATTACCAGTCCAGGCTAAATTCAGACCCTAATTCGGATTACCCGTCCAGGCTAAATCCATTTTACATATATTCTTCGGGAGGACTATATCAAGATAGGATCACCCGTCCGGGCTAGATCCTTTTTACCGTCAATTCCTTTTCAGAGATCCATCGAATTTTCCTTTCATTCAACCGGGATTTCTTCCCCTTTTATCAAATATGTCAATGTTTCATAAATTTTCATATAATGAACATTCAAATCATGTTCATATCAAAAACATACATTTCAAGCATTTAAGAATATAATTCAAGTTACACGAACTTACCTTGATACTTGTTTGTAAACAAAAAAAAAATCTACTAATCCCGAACGTTTTCCTTTCCTTGATCTAGCTTCGTATTTGAATCTTCTAGATCTAAATAAATAAATTTAATTATCAATTTCATACATTTCATGTTCATATGCAACATTCTCTATAATTCAACTATTATTATTTATAGTTTATTCAAAGCTGTCTATTTGAGACATAGTCACTAAATTATCTATAACTTCAGCTACGGAACTCCAAATTAAGATCCGTTAATTTTCCTTGAAACTAGACTCATATATCTTCTTATCATAAAATTTTCATTATTTTTGGTTTAGCCAACAAGTACAGTTTATTCTTTAAATTCACCCATGTTCTGCTGTCTGACAGTTCTGACCCTTTTTCACTAAAAATTAATTATCTCTTCATACAGAATTTGGATGATGTTTCCGTTTGTTTATCTTGAAAATAGACTCATTCATAATTCTATAAATATAAATTTAAGCCCCTAATTATTTTTATTAAATTTTTTATGATTTTTAAAATTCAGAACAGGGGAACCCAAATTCATTCTGACCTTGTCTCACAAAATTCATTATATCTCAAAATTTACAAATCCATTGCTTACACTATTTCTTCTATGAGAAACTAGACTCAATAAGATTTAATTCCATTTTTTTCATCTTATAATTAAATTTATACAATTTATGGTGATTTTTCAAAGTTAGTCTACTGCTGTTGTCCAAACTGTTTTAGTGCAAGCTGTTTATTACCATTTTCCCCCTAAGCTTTTAATAAATGATAATTTCGTCCCTACTCAATTAGCCTCTCAATTGAGCTGATTTTTCTCAATTAACATTTTATTCTATCACCTTAAACTAGGAATTAGAATTTCAGCAATAGACTTTAATTCCAAGCATTTTCACAATTAGATCCTAAAAATCAATTTCTATTAAAATTACGTAATAAAATCATCTCATAAACAAATTAAAGCTTTAATTTCATTCTATTTCCTCATAAACTTACAGCACTAAACCATGGCGACTTTCAATTTCATCCATGAAATCAAAAACTAATGAATTTAATAGTAGGACCTAGTTGTAAAAGTCTTAGAAACACAAAAATTACAAGAAAAAGGCAAGGATTAACTCACTTGGTGCAAACATTATGAAATAACAGCTTATAGAACCCTCCTATGGCATTTTTAGCTGCTGGAATTGAAGAGAAATGAAGAGAAATCTAGATATTTCCTATTTAGTCCTAGCTTTATTTAGTTAATTTTACAATATTCCAATTTTTCCCTTAATTTATCAATTTTCCTGCTGATTTCATGCCCTTGTCGCCAGCCATAATAAATTTTGGGTCCTATTGTCTTTTAAATCCTTTCTCATTAGACTCTTAAGCTATTTAATCATTCTAGCAAGTTTTACACCTATTACAATTTAGTCCTTTTCATTTAATTGACTACCCAAACATTAAAATTTCCTAACGAAATTTTAATACCACGTTACTAACATTTTATAAATATTTATAAAATTATTTTTGACTCACTTTGACAAGATAGAGGTCTCGATACCTTGTTTTTACCCAATTTCTTCAATAATTTCTTTTTCTAACTAACCACTAAATCGGTAAAATTTTTCTATCAATATTTTCATACGATTTTCCTATCATATCAATTTTTATGCAAAAATATTGAAATAAATTTCTTTTTAAATCGTATTTTTGGTTACGAAACCACTGTTCCAATAACTTTGAATTTAGGCCATTACACTATATCTCAGTTATGGTCTTTCACACTACGCCATAGCTCCACAATGGTCTTACATTACACACTTTTCCATGATTTAACCATTGTCTTATCCGTCCATTCGGCACTGATCATTGATTGAATGTACTCAATTTTGCGTTTCCTTTAATTTGAATTTCCACTTCAACTTTCACGTTATCACAATTTTCATAATTCAATAGCAAATTTATATAAAAAAAACATCATATCATTTATATATTAACAATTAATCATAAGATTTCAACCATATGAACTTACTTGGCTAATATCATTGAAGTTAAAGCAATTCAA
The DNA here is from genome assembly GCF_007990345.1 of Gossypium hirsutum. Taxonomy (NCBI): domain Eukaryota; kingdom Viridiplantae; phylum Streptophyta; class Magnoliopsida; order Malvales; family Malvaceae; genus Gossypium; species Gossypium hirsutum. The sequence goes on along the minus strand of NC_053436.1, from coordinate 7,291,869 downwards.
GTACTAATCAACAATTTTCTCCTTTCCACGTTCTTCTTTGGATTCTTGATATATAATATAAATTTTTTTTCATTCATTAGTATTCGTTTCACTTATAATTCACTTCACAATCTATACCCTTCAAATTTTTTAAATTACACTTTTATCCCAAATTTTACAATTTTTACAATTTAGTCCCTATTCAATTAACCCATCATTTGAGCTAATTTTTCTCAATCAACACTAATTCTTAACTTTTTCACAATTAGGTCCTAAAAATCAATTTCTATTGAAATAACTTAATAAAATCATCACATAGCAAAATTAAAGCTTAAAAATCCATGTTTTTTCATCATAAACTTTCAGAATTAAACCATGGTAACTTTTAATTTTACCCACAGAATCAAAAACTAATGAATTCAATAAGTGGACCTAATTGAAAAAGTCACAAAATATAGAAATTACAAAGAAAAAGCAAGAATTGAACTCACATGGTGCAAAAATATGAAAAACCAGCTTGTTTCAAACCTCCTACGGCGTTTTGGCTGATAAATTATGAAGAGAACTCTAGATTTTTCAATTTAGTCACTTGTTTTATATTTAATTTTAACCAAATTACCATTTTGTCCTTAGTGCACATTGTTTTCTTGTCCATTTCTATACCCTTACTGTCCAACCCAAATGATTTGGGTCTAATTTCCTTTTAAATCCTTCCTCATTAGACACTTAAGCTATTTAATCACTTTTGCAAGTTTTGCACTTTTTACAATTTAGTCCTTTTAAATTAATTAACTATTAAAACGTTAAAAATTTTCTAACGAAACTTTAATACTAACTCAATAACACTCCATAAATATTTCTAAAAATATTTATGGCTCGGTTTAAGATTCAACGTCTCGATACCTTGTGTTTGACCCTTTGACCTAATAAATTCTTTTAAATTCATAAAATTCTCTAATTCAAAAATATTTCTAAATTCACACTTGACTCATTAATATCAATCTACTAAATTTCAAACTTACTTATCGGATTTAGAGATCTTGAATCGCTGTTCCTAACACCACTAAAATTAGGCTGTTACATTTCAGCTTAGTTGGCAGTTTATTTTGGAGAATAGCTGAACATTCCTTGTTGAGTTCCACATTGGGTAGCTCTTCAAAATTCCTTTTATTTGTTAATAGCTCCTTTAAAAATTTTTCATATGTGACCATTTGCAAAATAGCTTAAACAAAAGGTAAATTAATATGAAATTGTTTGAAAAGTTCAAGAAATTTACCAAATTGTTCATCCATGCAGTCTTTCTTCAACTTTTCCGGATATGAGATTGATAGGTCATAATGTATACATATTTTTATCCCATTCTTAGCACATTTTTGGATGAATTATCTTTATATTTGTGGAATTTGATGCTCTTAATCTTTTAATTTCATGCTTTATACTTAGGTGAGCATATGAGAGTAAAAAGAGCGAGAAACGGGCCAAAAACTGAGAAAATAGGTTAACGTGGAAAATCAACACGGCCTGGACTTCCTCACACGAGTAGACCACACGCCTGTGTCTATTTAGCAGACTTTAACACGGCCTAAGCTGTGACACCCCTAATTTGACCCTAGTCGAAAAGTGGTTTCGGGACCACAAAATCAAGTCATAAAAATAATTAGCCGTCATATTTTATGACTATTATATGTGAATATGAATGTGTGAAAGTTTTAAGCTTTGATTTAGTAAATTGCATGTGAATTTAGTCGATGGGACTTATGTGTGACACTTTTAAAATGTGATAGTTAATCTATAAGGCTCAATTAGTGCATGTCATATGAATAAAGGGTTTGCATGTCAAATATCCCTTATGAATGAGTAGTGGCCGGCCATGGATGGGTCATTGAGGATAATATGAATTCTTTTATTAGCACTATGAGTTTAGAAAATAAAAGAATGAATTAAGAATGATAAAACATGAGGTGAGTGGGAGGAGAAACCAAAGTTGTCTCCCCCTTACTCCCCATTGCCGTGACTTGTGAAAGGGGAGGAAAAACAAAATCCTTTCTTTGTTGTTCAACATGGCCGAATAGAAGAAACAAAGGAGGGGAAGAATTTTTGGTCACTTGAGTCATTAAAAAGGTTAGTATATTATGTCAAATTGTGAAATTTGATCTTGTTTTAGGTAAATAATCATGACTCTTACTTAGCCCATGCTAAAATTTGTAATTTTGATGGATGATTGGAGCATTCGGCTAGGGTATAAAGGAAAGAACACCAAAGGCACTCGGTCATTTGGTGTTGGGAATTAAGGTGAGATTTCATGTATTTTTTTTTTAATTTTTTTTTTTTGCGAAATGTTGTTAGTTTTGAAGCTCACAACATGACCCATATGTTAATTTTTGTGAATTTATTTCATAAAGCATTTGGTCATGGCTTCAAGGATTAGATTGTGGATGTTTTGATGATAAGTGTTTATGGATGAGGATAGACTAATTAAATTTGCTATGAGGGGCAAGTTTGAGTAAAATATCATTCGGTTATTAAAGTGAAGTATGAAACTTGTGCTTAATTGTGGAATGCTATAATTAAATTGCTAATATATGTTTATATACTTGCCGAATTTGAATTAAGGTGAAAGACGAGGTAAAGAATGAGTTTGAGTTGAAAATTTATAATTGTAATTAAATTGATAGCATATATTTATATATTAGCCAAATATGTGCTAAAATGAGAAATGAAATGAAGGATTAAGTTTGAATATTATTTGAGTGGTCTCAAGTATTGAAGCAAGCCCATGGCAAAATCTAGTTAATGGAAAAAGATGACATTCGGCCAAGGAAGTTTTGTGATAGTATTTTTTTTTGGCTAAGGATGCTTTGTATGTTATGCATGATGTGTTTAATGTCTTGATGAACAAGTAGTCATTAAATGAGGCTAAGCTTGTGAAATTATGAGTTTGGATGAAAATATATATGCATTCGACAATGTGTAAAATATTGATTGTTTTAAATGGTTCGTAGTTAAGTGGAAATGGAAGCTTGATAATAAAAAAATCTGTTAAGGATGAGTAAGAGGTATGTGCATTCGGCCATTAAGCATGTGCTTAATTGTTGATGAATGGTTGTAAAGAAAATACATATAGGTCAAATATAGCCTTGGATAAGAAGATTTTTATGTATTGAATTTGTAACATGGTTATGCCGATTGTGAACATGTGATAAAGAATTATTCAAATGGTTGTTTAAATAATATTCGGTTTATTAGTATATGCATAATTAGTTAAAGTGTAAACTTTGCATGTGTATTAAAGGTTTTTATGTGATATTCAGCCTTGGGAAATCTAAGCTTATAAAGGTTTGAATGTTAATTGGGTTGTCTCTTTAATGGCCGAATGTGCTAAAAGCTAATGCATGATTTAGTTTAATCGATGTAATGATACAAATTATGATATTTACTTGTGGTTTTGAAGTATAGAAAATTTGTTAAGTTGGTTAAGTGGTTGCCGAATGTGAAATTTAGGTAAGGAAATGTGTACAAATAATATTTGTATGGATAATTGGTTTAAAGGGGTCGGCATTATACATTGTTGATATGGTGTTATTAATGTAAAGCACTTTAGTATAGACGTATATACATATGGTCACTTAGAACGTATTGAGATGGCCGAATAAGACTAACGATGAGTATGCTTTGATTTTCTATAATACTTAGTAATTTGTTTAAGGTGATTAAAGATGTGTACGATTATTTTATATTGTACTAAAGAGAGTATTAATGCATGTTTGGTACTTGAGATGATTGAGGTGGTGATCTCGAAGCTAAATGTTATAAGGAATAAGTGTATTTCTTGCTAACCGAATTATAATATAATCGAATGTGGTTTTACACAATAGTGATGTGATAAGTTTAAATTTGGTTCATTAGCTCAAGAACTCAAGGAAACAAAGTCGGATCGCGGAAAAAGGGAAATTGGTCGAATAGTCGGAATTGACGTACATTAGCAATCGAGGTAAGTTTTAAGTATTAATGCCTATAATGTGATTGAGTATGATATGTTAAGCACATATTAAAAGAATCATAACTCTATTGTAAATCTTTATGCATATAGCCTAATGGTTATTATGAAGTATAGGTAAGTTATTGATATGATATGTTGCCAAATGGATATGATATTATGAAGTGCTGAAAGGATATGTCAGAAGAGTAAAATTGTGATAAACCTGCTCAGGACAGCAGCAGTAACATGAAATCAGAAAATCACCATAAATTCATGGATTTGAATTAGAGGCTGAATGAGACATGAAATTAAAGCTTAATGAGTCTGGTTTCTTATAAAAGAAACCGTGTAAACAAAGGAATTTCTGATAATGAGAAATTTGATTCGTAGTGAAGAGTGGTCAGATTAGTCAAACAGTGAAACAGGGGAAAACTTAAGAAAAATCTGGTGTTGATTGGCCCAACCTAAAATTCTGGAAATTTCATGGATGGAAGATATACGAGTCTATATTCAGGAAAAATTAACGGCAAGTGATTTGGAGTTTTGTAGCTCCATTTATAAACAATTTAGTGACCATTGCTCAGGAAAACAGCTCGTAGTGAATATGTGATGTTGTTGTAAACATGGATAAAACTTGTTTTAGTTACTCATAAGCTATTGATTAAACCCATACTTGAATTCTAAATCGTGATATTGTAAGCTTATGATAATTCGAATATGAAATGATAGTATGGCGTAAAATTGAATTATTCATTGGAAAGTGATGGATGTAGATTCGGTCAAGCCCAAGTCTGTACATGATAGTATATGTGGTATGTGAAGTCTAATTGAATAAATGTGAAAGTGTATATGTGTGAATAGGGCCGAATGGCCAATGTGATGAATGTGAACATGCATATATGAGATAAGGCCGAATGGCCAATGTGATGAATGTGAACATGTGTATGTGTGATAAGGCCGAATGGCCAATGTGATGAAAGTGAACACGTATATGTGTGATAAGGCCGAATGACCAATGTGATGAAAGTGAACACGTATATGTGTGATAAGGCCGAATGGCCAATGTGATGAAAGTGAACATGTGTATGTGTGATAGGGCCGAATGGCCAATGTGATGAATGTGAACATGCATATATGAGATAAGGCCGAATGGCCAATGTGATGAATGTGAACATGTGTATGTGTGATAAGGCCGAATGGCCAATGTGATGAAAGTGAACATGTATATGTGTGATAAAGCCGAATGGCCAATGTGATGAAAGTGAACAGGTGTATGTGTGATAAGGCCGAGTGGCCAATGTGATGAATGTGAGCATGTGTATGTGAGATAAGGCCTAATGGCCGATGTGATGAATGTGAAAGTGTATAAATGTGATAAGTCCCGAAGGGCATTTGTGTCAGTACTATATCCGGGTTAAAACCCCGCAGGCTTTATGCGAGAATATTATCACTGATTAATGTCCGTAAGCTTCGTGCTCGTACTATATCCGGGCTATAAAGACCCGATGACTGCGTGTGGGAATTTTGTCCGGGTAAGACTCGATAACTTCGTGTGGAGATTATGTCCGGGTAAGACTTCGTAATAAGAGTTGCTTATAAATATATTCAATGCGAAAGGTTAAACGGGTATGTACTCCAAGTCTATATGTGAGCTTGATTGCACTAAATCATAAGGTAGTTATGTGATGCATGTGAGAGCAATCTATGAGACTACTCTTATGATTATGTGATATCGGATCAGTGTGAGAGGTGATGGGAAATCATACGATATATCTATGTCACATGAGCTCACTTTTACGTGAAAGTTTATCTGCCTATTGTATATGATGAGACGTGCGTATTCGGAAAAGGGATGGTATGCCCGAAGGAAGAGTGAAATAAAAATACGAACAACTATGTTATAATTTGATTGTTATCTATTGCCACTGCTTAAAACTTACTAAGCATTGTAATGCTTACTCGTTTACTCTGTCTCCTCTGTTTTATAGATCTCATTGCGAAGCTACAGGCTCGGGGATCGTCAGCAACTAGTCACACTATCACTATCCACGGTTTGGTACTGCAATGTTTTGGATTGTCTTATGGCACGTATAAAATAGACTAGTGGCGGAAGAATATTTTGGTTAATGTATATAGCCATGCGAAAATGGCTTACATATGTTTGAGCATAATGTTATAATCATTTGGTATGGAATGGTTAATCACTATCATAATTTGCGCTATTCATGCTAAAGGGCTAGTTGAACCATGGAAACTATTAAATAGGTAAAGTCTACCTTAAAGGCAGATGTTGGCAGCAGCAGTGATGTAGATTTGGAAAATCACTAAAAATAGTATGATTGGAATTAAATAGTGAATAAATTATGTAGTCGAACCTTGATGAATCTACTTTCTTATGGAAGTAACGAAACAATCATAGGAACAGTACAGTAAGAGATATTCGGGTTCTTGTGGAACAGGGCCAGAACAGTTTCTGGATTCCCTGTTCCGCCTTTGGAAATTCACTATAAATTGACCAGAGATAATTAGGGGTCATACCATATATGTATGGATTCCTCTCTGAGTCTAGTTTCCATAGAAATAAACGGCATCAGTATTGAAGCTCTGTGCAGAGAGATATCCCAGTCGTAATGGGAAAAGGTCAGTGTAGTCGACCCCTGTAACATGGGAGACTTTGACTAATAAACTGTACTAATTGGCCCGACCAAAAATTCTAGAAAAAAATACATAGGTGGGGACATGAGTCTAGTTCCAGGAAAAATCACAAAACTGATTTTCGAGTTGTGAAACTCAAGATATGATTTTTGAAGCGACTAGTACTCAGACTGGGCAGTGTCTGGAAAAATTTTCAAAGTTTGTTAACATCTCGTGTCCGACTCCGGTGTCGGTCTCGGGTTCGGGGTGTTACATTTTATTGGTATCAGAGCACGGTTTAGTCGATTCTAGGACTAACGTAGCACGCGTGAGTCTATTTATACATGCCATAAAGTGATAAAATGATAGTGTGATGATTTTTGGCTATTAAAATGTGTTTGCTGTATTGTAATGAATCTTGATCCCGATCGAGCTGTAGCAAGCTTCTGACTATGAGAATTTGCGATATAACTTCATTTAGATATGCCTAATTATTAAGTTGATCAGGTACGTATCATGTACTCGTATTTGAATTTCGATTTGGATTGGATTATAAGGTTATAAGTGATGCAATTTTGAAGGAGTGTTATGACTATAAATGTGATTTTGTATGTGGCTATAGAACTGGAAGTTAAATGGTCGATAAGCATGTTGTGTTTGTATTCAAGTAATGTAAATGAAATACTAATGTGTCATGATTTATTGTTAAATGTGCATGGTTATTCGAATGATGTCCGGGCTAAGTCCCGAAGGCTTTGTGCTAAGTGACCATATCCGGACTAAGATCCAAAGGCATTTGTGCAAGTTGATATATCCGGGCTAAGCCCCGAAGAGCATTCGTGCTAGTGATATATCCGGGCTAAGTCCCGAAGAGCATTCGTGCTAGTGATATATCCGGGCTAAGTCCCGAAGAGCATTCGTGCTAGTGATATATCCGGGCTAAGTCCCGAAGAGCATTCGTGCTAGTGATGTATCCGGGCTAAGTCCCGAAGAGCATTCGTGCTAGTGATATATCCGGGCTAAGTCCCGAAGAGCATTCGTGCTAGTGATGTATCCGGGCTAAGTTCCGAAGAGCATTCGTGCTAGTGATATATCCGTGCTAAATCCCGAAGAGCAATCATGCTGGTGACGTGTATTCGGGCCTTCGTGCCGGTAATTTGAGCAAAGTTTAAGTGCTCACTACTATACAAATTCAAATTTAAACGAGACGATATGTTTAAAAGTGTACATACATGATGTTTATAGACTTGGTTAAGTCATATCAATGTGTATTAACGAATGAATAAGAGCGCTATGTATGTGAATAATTAGAGGCACTGTGTGTGTGCGAATTTCTTTAACCGAGCACTATGAGTGCGAGATCGGTCAGTGGGCACTAAGTGTGTGAAGTGGAATTCAAGTAAGACCTCGTTTGGGACGAAGGCATTGATTTTAGATAGTGTGTAAGACCATGTCTGGGACATGGCATCGGCTCGATATGTGAGAATATGTAAGACCATATCTAGGATATGGCATTGTAAGAGCTATATGTGCTATTGCTGAATGGACACTATTTTGTTAATCTTGTTCAAGAAATTATTTTGGTTAAGTTTCGACATTCGAAAGTTTGAAAGAATTTTTGATGAATGTTGATAATTTTGGATACACGAGTTATACGCTAGAATAAATCACATGCCAGTGTATTTTATTAGGCTTTATGCCTATTTGACTGTATACGGGTAACGTTAACTATGATTGAATGTGCTAAATGAACTAAATGTTCAGGTACGTGGAAGTTGACTTTTCTTTTGGAAATGAGTTAAGTCGAATATTGAGTATATGTGTACTTTCGGTTGGGTTACAGCTTATACATGGATGAAATTGTGGGTTACAAATATGTGGGTTGATGATGTGAATTATACATGTTAATATGTGCTTAATGTGTGTTTGAAATGCATATATGAATTAAATTAAGTGATTATTGCTTATGAAATCAAGAAAATGAGATATTTGTGCATACTTGTAGAAATGTTTATGTATTTGTTTTAAGATAAGAAAGTGACTTTATAGACCGATGTGAAATCAATAATGAATTACAATTGCTATCAATGAGCTAATGTCTTTGTGGATATAATTCAAGAAGAAGACGTTATCCTAAACTATGCATCGGTAGAAATTTTCGGGGACGAAAATTTCTTAAGGGGGGGAGAGTTGTGACACCCCTAATTTGACCCTAGTCGAAAAGTGGTTTCGGGACCACAAAATCAAGTCATAAAAATAATTAGCCGTCATATTTTATGACTATTATATGTGAATATGAATGTGTGAAAGTTTTAAGCTTTGATTTAGTAAATTGCATGTGAATTTAGTCGATGGGACTTATGTGTGACACTTTTAAAATGTGATAGTTAATCTATAAGGCTCAATTAGTGCATGTCATATGAATAAAGGGTTTGCATGTCAAATATCCCTTATGAATGAGTAGTGGCCGGCCATGGATGGGTCATTGAGGATAATATGAATTCTTTTATTAGCACTATGAGTTTAGAAAATAAAAGAATGAATTAAGAATGATAAAACATGAGGTGAGTGGGAGGAGAAACCAAAGTTGTCTCCCCCTTACTCCCCATTGCCGTGACTTGTGAAAGGGGAGGAAAAACAAAATCCTTTCTTTGTTGTTCAACATGGCCGAATAGAAGAAACAAAGGAGGGGAAGAATTTTTGGTCACTTGAGTCATTAAAAAGGTTAGTATATTATGTCAAATTGTGAAATTTGATCTTGTTTTAGGTAAATAATCATGACTCTTACTTAGCCCATGCTAAAATTTGTAATTTTGATGGATGATTGGAGCATTCGGCTAGGGTATAAAGGAAAGAACACCAAAGGCACTCGGTCATTTGGTGTTGGGAATTAAGGTGAGATTTCATGTATTTTATTTTTAATTTTTTTTTGCGAAATGTTGTTAGTTTTGAAGCTCACAACATGACCCATATGTTAATTTTTGTGAATTTATTTCATAAAGCATTTGGTCATGGCTTCAAGGATTAGATTGTGGATGTTTTGATGATAAGTGTTTATGGATGAGGATAGACTAATTAAATTTGCTATGAGGGGCAAGTTTGAGTAAAATATCATTCGGTTATTAAAGTGAAGTATGAAACTTGTGCTTAATTGTGGAATGCTATAATTAAATTGCTAATATATGTTTATATACTTGCCGAATTTGAATTAAGGTGAAAGACGAGGTAAAGAATGAGTTTGAGTTGAAAATTTATAATTGTAATTAAATTGATAGCATATATTTATATATTAGCCAAATATGTGCTAAAATGAGAAATGAAATGAAGGATTAAGTTTGAATATTATTTGAGTGGTCTCAAGTATTGAAGCAAGCCCATGGCAAAATCTAGTTAATGGAAAAAGATGACATTCGGCCAAGGAAGTTTTGTGATAGTATTTTTTTTGGCTAAGGATGCTTTGTATGTTATGCATGATGTGTTTAATGTCTTGATGAACAAGTAGTCATTAAATGAGGCTAAGCTTGTGAAATTATGAGTTTGGATGAAAATATATATGCATTCGACAATGTGTAAAATATTGATTGTTTTAAATGGTTCGTAGTTAAGTGGAAATGGAAGCTTGATAATAAAAAAATCTGTTAAGGATGAGTAAGAGGTATGTGCATTCGGCCATTAACATGTGCTTAATTGTTGATGAATGGTTGTAAAGAAAATACATATAGGTCAAATATAGCCTTGGATAAGAAGATTTTTATGTATTGAATTTGTAACATGGTTATGCCGATTGTGAACATGTGATAAAGAATTATTCAAATGGTTGTTTAAATAATATTCGGTTTATTAGTATATGCATAATTAGTTAAAGTGTAAACTTTGCATGTGTATTAAAGGTTTTTATGTGATATTCAGCCTTGGGAAATCTAAGCTTATAAAGGTTTGAATGTTAATTGGGTTGTCTCTTTAATGGCCGAATGTGCTAAAAGCTAATGCATGATTTAGTTTAATCGATGTAATGATACAAATTATGATATTTACTTGTGGTTTGAAGTATAGAAAATTGTTAAGTTGGTTAAGTGGTTGCCGAATGTGAAATTTAGGTAAGGAAATGTGTACAAATATATTTGTATGGATAATTGGTTTAAAGGGTCGGCATTATACATTGTTGATATGGTGTTATTAATGTAAAGCACTTTAGTATAGACGTATATACATATGGTCACTTAGAAGTATTGAGATGGCGAATAAGACTAACGATGAGTATGCTTTGATTTTCTATAATACTTAGTAATTTGTTTAAGGTGATTAAAGATGTGTACGATTATTTTATATTGTACTAAAGAGAGTATTAATGCATGTTTGGTACTTGAGATGATTGAGGTGGTGATCTCGAAGCTAAATGTTATAAGGAATAAGTGTATTTCTTGCTAACCGAATTATAATATAATCGAATGTGGTTTTACACAATAGTGATGTGATAAGTTTAAATTTGGTTCATTAGCTCAAGAACTCAAGGAAACAAAGTCGGATCGCGGAAAAAGGGAAATTGGTCGAATAGTCGGAATTGACGTACATTAGCAATCGAGGTAAGTTTTAAGTATTATGCCTATAATGTGATTGAGTATGATATGTTAAGCACATATTAAAAGAATCATAACTCTATTGTAAATCTTTATGCATATAGCCTAATGGTTATTATGAAGTATAGGTAAGTTATTGATATGATATGTTGCCAAATGGATATGATATTATGAAGTGCTGAAAGGATATGTCAGAAGAGTAAAATTGTGATAAACCTGCTCAGGACAGCAGCAGTAACATGAAATCAGAAAATCACCATAAATTCATGGATTTGAATTAGAGGCTGAATGAGACATGAAATTAAAGCTTAATGAGTCTGGTTTCTTATAAAAGAAACCGTGTAAACAAAGGAATTTCTGATAATGAGAAATTTGATTCGTAGTGAAGAGTGGTCAGATTAGTCAAACAGTGAAACAGGGGAAAACTAAGAAAAATCTGGTGTTGATTGGCCCAACCTAAAATTCTGGAAATTTCATGGATGGAAGATATACGAGTCTATATTCAGGAAAAATTAACGGCAAGTGATTTGGAGTTTGTAGCTCCATTTATAAACAATTTAGTGACCATTGCTCAGGAAAACAGCTCGTAGTGAATATGTGATGTTGTTGTAAACATGGATAAAACTTGTTTTAGTTACTCATAAGCTATTGATTAAACCCATACTTGAATTCTAAATCGTGATATTGTAAGCTTATGATAATTCGAATATGAAATGATAGTATGGCGTAAAATTGAATTATTCATTGGAAAGTGATGGATGTAGATTCGGTCAAGCCCAAGTCTGTACATGATAGTATATGTGGTATGTGAAGTCTAATTGAATAAATGTGAAAGTGTATATGTGTGAATAGGGCCGAATGGCCAATGTGATGAATTGAACATGCATATATGAGATAAGGCCGAATGGCCAATGTGATGAATGTGAACATGTGTATGTGTGATAAGGCCGAATGGCCAATGTGATGAAAGTGAACACTATAGTGTATAAGCGAATGACAATGTGATGAAGTGAACACTAATGGTGATAAGGCCGAATGGCCAATGTGATGAAAGTGAACATGTATAATGAGATGAAGGCCGAATGGCCAATGTGATGAATGTGAACAGTGTATGTGTGATAAGGCCGAATGGCCATGTGATGAAGTGACATGTATATGTGTGATAAAGCCGAATGGCCAATGTGATGAAAGTGAACAGGTGTATGTGTGATAAGGCCGAGTGGCCAATGTGATGAATGTGAGCATGTGTATGTGAGATAAGGCTAATGGCCGATGTGATGAATGTGAAAGTGTATAAATGTGATAAGTCCCGAAGGGCATTTGTGTCAGTACTATATCCGGGTTAAAACCCCGCAGGCTTTATGCGAGAATATTATCACTGATTAATGTCCGTAAGCTTCGTGCTCGTACTATATCCGGGCTATAAAGACCCGATGACTGCGTGTGGGAATTTTGTCCGGGTAAGACTCGATAACTTCGTGTGGAGATTATGTCCGGGTAAGACTTCGTAATAAGAGTTGCTTATAATATATTCAATGCGAAGGTTAAACGGGTATGTACTCCAAGTCTATATGTGAGCTTGATTGCACTAAATCATAAGGTGTTATGTGATGCATGTGAGAGCAATCTATGAGACTACTCTTATGATTATGTGATATCGGATCAGTGTGAGAGGTGATGGGAAATCATACGATATATCTATGTCACATGAGCTCACTTTTACGTGAAAGTTTATCTGCCTATTGTATATGATGAGACGTGCGTATTCGGAAAAGGGATGGTATGCCCGAAGGAAGAGTGAAATAAAATACGAACAACTATGTTATAATTTGATTGTTATCTATTGCCACTGCTTAAAACTTACTAAGCATTGTAATGCTTACTCCGTTTACTCTGTCTCCTCTGTTTATAGATCTCATTGCGAAGCTACAGGCTCGGGGATCGTCAGCAACTAGTCACACTATCACTATCCACGGTTTGGTACTGCAATGTTTGGATTGTCTTATGGCACGTATAAAATAGACTAGTGGCGGAAGAATATTTTGGTTAATGTATATAGCCATGCGAAATGGCTTACATATGTTTGAGCATAATGTTATAATCATTTGGTATGGAATGGTTAATCACTATCTAATTGCGTATTCATGCTAAAGGGGCTAGTTGAACCATGGAAACTATTAAATAGGTAAAGTCTACCTTAAAGGCAGATGTTGGCAGCAGCAGTGATGTAGATTTGGAAAATCACTAAAAATAGTATGATTGGAATTAAATAGTGAATAAATTATGTAGTCGAACCTTGATGAATCTACTTTCTTATGGAAGTAACGAAACAATCATAGGAACAGTACAGTAAGAGATATTCGGGTTCTTGTGGAACAGGGCCAGAACAGTTTCTGGATTCCCTGTTCCGCCTTTGGAATTCACTATAAATTGACCAGAGATATTAGGGGTCATACCATATATGTATGGATTCCTCTCTGAGTCTAGTTTCCATAGAAATAAACGGCATCAGTATTGAAGCTCTGTGCAGAGAGATATCCCAGTCGTAATGGGAAAAGGTCAGTGTAGTCGACCCCTGTAACATGGAGACTTTGACTAATAAACTGTACTAATTGGACCCGTAC
>NC_053436.1:6832415-6904915 GCF_007990345.1 Gossypium hirsutum | reverse complement strand
AAATATTATCTTGTTGATTCTGGATATCCTCAAATGAAAGGTTATCTTGGACCATATAGAGGTCAGCGATATCATTTACCTGACTTTCGTAGAGGTAGACCGGTGTCTGGTAAAGAAGAGATATTCAATCATTCACATTCATCATTACGTAGTGTGATTGAACGAACTTTTGGTGTTTTGAAAAAAAAAGGCCATTTTAAGGGATATGCCAAGTTATAGTTTTGAAAAGCAAACGATGATCGTTGTTGCTACAATGACGATACACAATTTTATCCGAAAACATGTCGGTCGAAATGATGCAGATTTTATGGAATACGAAGATATTAACTGGGCATATGAGAATACTATTGATTCAGAAAATACGCATGGTCGAGAAAGTGATGATGATGACGACGACGATGATGATGGTGATGATGACGGTGAATCAAGCAATTCAAGTGGTTTTGAAATGGAATTAACAAGAGATGCTATAGCTTCTAGTTTAATGAATTCACTTTAACTTGTAAATGCTATTATAAAATTTTTAGTATTTATATTTGGTAGATAAATATTATCCCTTTTTGAAACTTTAATCCAAATATATGTAATATTTTAATTTGTTAGGTTTATGTTTTCTATGTTATGTTAATATCTAATATGAATTTTACAAATGTGTTAAAAGCATTAATTAAAAATATAAAATAATTTTTAAAATAATACAATTGTGTCAATATCTAATTGCAAATATTTAATTATTATATTTAAATATTTAAATATAGTTTATATATTCTAATTAAATTTAATAATTAATTAATATTAATTACTTAGAAATATTTAAAATTAATATTATATATTAAAATATTAATAATAAGTTATAATAAATTATTTTTTATATTTTTGCTAAAATATCATAATATTAACTAATTTAAACATTATTTAAATACATATTTATTACTTTATAATATCATGTCTAAAATAGACATTTTACTTCATAAAAGCATTTTTTGATAGCAATACCAAACACTTAAATTTCTCAAAAGCACTTTTCAAAAGCATTTTTTCACAGCACTTTTCAAAAGTATTGCCAAACTGGCCCATAGTGAACAAGCATAATCACATACCCACATCACAAGACATTTACACATATCATGGATGAATAGGCTTGTAAGCCAAAATCGTTATAAGCCAATACATTTGGCTAAACATAACAACATCGATCATAGAAAAACTAAGTCCTTACACATGCCAAAATCGTTTATCATATACATGTTAATACTCCAAGGGTAAAGGCTCGATAGTGTGATGCTGCCTCCGCCGATCTCCAACCCCGAGCTGACCTGTCAAAACTAAAAAGATGGAAAGGGGAAGTAAGCTTTACGCTTAGTAAGTCCATATGAAAATAATAAGCATTATAATAACATGTTTCCTTAGGTAAAACAACTATAATTATGCTTTTATTCATATTCTGGTCAAGCTATCTACTCAAGTCACAGTCGGTAAATTATTTATAACTCGAGCTACAGAATTCCAAATTAATATCTGTTAATATTCCCAAAAACTAGACTCTTTTATCTTCTTATCATTAAATTTTCAGAAGTTTTGGTCTAGCCAATAAGTACAGTTTATTATTCGAAATCTCCCCTGTTTTGCAATTTGACAGCTTCGACCTTTCTTCACTAAAATTTATTTATCTCCTAGTACGAGACTCCAATAATGTTCCTATCTCTTTTTCCTGAAATTAGACTCATTAAGGATTTCATTAATATAAATTTTAACTCATAATTATTTTTGTACAATTCCTAATGATTTTCCAAATTCGAGACAGGGGAATCTGGAATCAGTCTGACTCTGTCTCACAAGAATTCAAATATCTCATGATACAGAATTATTTTGCTTTCAGCATTTCCTTTATGTGAAACTAGACTCATTAAGGTTTAATTCCATATTTTATTCAGTCTTTAATTCAATTTCCACAATTTTTAGTGGATTTTCAAATTTGAACCAATGCTGCTGTACCAAGTCTGTCTTAGTGCAACAAGATAATAACCATCACAATTTGTCATAGAAATTATTCTCATAAATATCATTCATTCATTTGCACCATTGTCATAAGTCCATTTCATTTCACATGTTAAACACGTGCTCATGGGTCTTGAGTACTTACTTGTGCTGTCATTTAGCACTGCACTCGTCCAAACATGACAACTCACATGCAATTTGGTTCTTTTTATCGGATTAGACATAGAATCAATAAAATTTCTTTACGAAATTTTTAGGAAACATTTCAATCATAATGCAGACCATAAAATAATATTAAAATAAATTTTCTTTCAGACTCGATTTGTGGTCTCGAAACTACTGTTCCAATTTCACTGAAAACGGGCTGTTACACACACAGCTAGCATACGAGTGTGCAAGGCCATTTCGAAAGAACACATGGTCTGGCACACGGGCGTGTGGCTTGGCTATGTAACCCAAGTCAAAGAATTACACAGGTATAGACTGGGACACGGCTATGTGTCCCTATTTCGAATGCCCACACGGTCTAAGACACGGGCTTATCTTTTGGCCATGTGAGTCACACGGCCATGTGAACCCTGCAGCTTTGAAATTTTTAATAGTTTTTGAAAAATTCTCTGAGTTTCTGAATTAGTCCCGATTTGTTTCTAACGCATATTTTGGGCCTCGAAAGCTCAAATAAGGGACAATATGTATGAAATTAATTGGTTCTGACATGAATATTATATGATATGAAGTGTATGAAATTTATATCTGTTTGATCAATAAGTTTCGGTAATGCTCCGAAACCCTATTCCAGCTACAGACGTGGGTTAGGGGTGTTACAGGCAATGATCTGTTTTGTTGTGCTCTTAAAGAGCTATCCCATTCTAAGGTTACTTCTTGGTTTCCCAATGATAATATTAGGGGCCAGAAACTTTCTCCATGCCCTAATCTTTTACAAAAAAAAAAAAGAACAACGAAAGCTTTTCGTATTGAAAAATCACATAGGTCAATTTACCTTGACCATATATGACGCGTCTCTTCCTTTTAAGGGGGTTTCATACATCTGGTTTTACTTTCATACGCATAAATTTTTTCAGACCTCTTGTTACTATTGTGACATCATATTCTATGAATTTTTCGATAAAATTACCCAACTGCCTTGCCATCCCTTCCGACATTGACATTATTGGGAGGTTATGAATTTGGACCTGAAAATTTGAGAATACTAGAGGGACTTGAATTAGATCTTCACCTTTTTCCAACCGATGAATTAGAATTAGGTGTCTATTAAAAAATAGGGAATCCCATCTACAACTCTTTTGAGATCTAACTTATTAAAGAATCAAAACATTATCCTCTTTTCCTCGATTTCAATTATAGAAACGCCTTCAATCAGATGCCAAATTTTAGCAATAACGTTTCTCATTGACAGAAAGTGCACAACACTACTCGTTATATGATAAAGAATAAGACAGGTGAACACGAAAGCAGATCGTAAAGTTTGTCAAAGTCGCAGATTTGACTTAAGGCTCTAGACGTTTGGAAAGAAACTTGGATTTTGACACAACCTGAAACGAAATCGAATCCAAGTGTGATAAAATTATTAAAATAAATAACTAAAATCAATTAATAAATCAAATATTAGAATAATAAGAAAACGAATAAAGAAAATAAATGGAAAGATAAAATGTGGCATGTAGAAGTCCTAAGAAGCCTTGGAAACACGAAGAATCCACAACCCCCTTCAAGCGGCTTTAATTGTAACACTCCTAACCCATATCCGTCGCCAAAACAGGGTTACGAAGCATTACCAGAATTTACAGATCATATAATAGACATTTCATTTCATTTAGCATTCATAAAAGAGGCTAATCAAAATCAATCATATTGTCCCTTATGTAAGCTCTCGAGGCCCAAAATACACATTAAAAATAAGTCGGGACTAAACCAGGTGCTCGGAGAATTTTTTAGAAAATATTAAAATGTTTCAAAAGTACAAGGGACATACGTTCATGAGGTCAGGCCGTGTGGGCATTCAAAATAGGGATACACTGTCGTGTCCCAGCCCGTGTCCAAACTTGGGAGCTCTCTGACTTGGGCCACACGACCAAGCCACACGCCCGTGTGCTAGGCCGTGTGAGCATTCTATTTTGCAAATTAAAAGATGTAGGAGACACACGGTCGTGTCACCTGGCCGTGTGTGTAACGTCCTCTAACCTTATACCGTCGCTAGAACAGGGTTATGAGACATTACTAGTCAGTACAGTACAATACATATATTAATTAAAAAATAAAAATTCACACTCGTCGTAATTTTAAGATATCATCCCATTAATGGGCCCTCGAAGTCCAATATGAACAGTAAAATCAATTCGGGACTAATTTAAAATCACTACTATTTTTTTCTTTATGAACGGTACCATACGCCCGTGTGGCCTTAGTAACACGCCCGTGTCTCCGTGACACGCCTGTGGTGGGCTAACTTTGTGGCTCATACGGCTTGGACATGCCCGTGTCCTCTACCCGTGGAGCTATCTGACTTGTTACCTATGAATAAATTGATTTCACACGACCAAGCCACACGCCTGTGTTTTTAGCCCGTGTGACAATACCTAGACATTCTGTTTTAACATTTTTAGGTGCAGGGGACACATGGCCTAACAACATGCCTATGTGCAAGCCGTGTGTCTAACACGGTCTGGTCACACACTCGTGTGCCAGGCTGTGTGGACTCAATGATGAGCCTTTCACACTTTACTATCCAACCCTGCAAATTTCAAACCACAACCAATACAAATACCAATACTAAACCAATCCAAACACATTTTATATATTATCCAATACTTGACCTAAAACACTTATCATGTATTATTATCAATTATCAATTTACATATTTCACTATTACAATCACAATGCAAAATAACACACTTAAAACATCCTAGGTACATGCCATTATCAACAATTATCATGAATTACCTTATTGAGTTCAGAATCGGCCTAAGATGTTGATTCAATGGTCTGACCTTAACCTAACCTGCACACAGAAACAAACCGTACGTTGAGTATGAACTCAGTGGTATGTCTATAATCCAAACACTTAATAACATAACATACACTTAAAACCATATAGCGATCATAAATATTCATACATTTAAAACCATATAGCGATCATAAATATTCAATCATTCATTTCATAGATAAATTCTTTATAACTCAATTAATCTTTATCATCTATTAACTCGATTAGCTTTTCAAATAAATTCTCAAATCATCTGAACATTAATAATTTCCATTCATATGTCTCACTTATATTGCTGTTCACTATTTAATTTTAGTAAATAGTAACATTCCACTAACACATTTGATTCAGTGATATGTTATAATCTAAGCTTTATATCAGTCAATTATTCAATAACAGTCAGTCTTTCAGTAACAGTCAATTATCCAGTACCTTTACTTACCCCTATTAACATGACTTGGACTCGGACAGATACACGGATCCAACCCACACACCGGGATAACATACAGTTTTTCATAGGCCGGAGCCAGAATACACCGTAACGATAACAGTAATAGTAATAGTAGCGGTACACAGAGTACCTCATCGGACTAAATCCGAAACAGTAACAGTATCAGTCAGGTACGGAGTACCTCTTCGGAACGAATCCAGAACAGTAACAGTAGTCGACACTTATAGTGTCTCATTGACACAAAGTTAGAATATCCCTGAACACTTCCAATCCTATGGCATGCCAACTATATCCGACTAGCCCGAAACTGTTAATAGGGTTATCAGTTCACTTTCTTAATTCAGTATCACTTTTTAATTCATTTACGAATCGATTCAATTACATTTAACACATCCAAATCAATCCATTTCAATCATAAAATACAATAATTCTTACTTTATTTACTTACCATAATATTCAATCAAAATACAATAATTAACAATCAATTTTCACCTTTCAATGCATTACCCTACACATTAAATAATAAATTCAACAATTAAATATTAAGTTCGGATTATAGAAACACAAACCGTAATTTCTGAGTAACCCCCGTTGACTTTGTCTTTTCCTTTGTTAGCCGAGTTTTTCGGCACCCCATTAGCTATTTAAACCTCAAGCTTCAAACCCTCAATTTTCCCTTTCTTGTTTCTTTTCTCCTTTCTTTCTTTTCTACTTTCTTTCTTTCCTTCCCTTGCTTTTCGTTTTGCCTATTCTGTTTCTTTCCATCCTTGCCTTTTTTTTTCTTTATTTGTTCATATATATATATATATATATATATACTTAAATAATAAGTAATATTTATTTATTCATGTGTATATTATTAATACATTTGTATCCATTTATAACCATACATTTGTCATAATTTAATATATTCATTATAAAATATTAATTTAATAATAAAAATCATAATAATAAATTAATCAATTAATAATAATTTATTATATTTTAACACATAAAAATCTCAGATTTTTATGCTTATGCCACCTCACTTAGGACAAATGGCATAATTTCTATTTTGGTCCTTTTCATTTTCTTTTAATCTACAATTAAACTTTCACTCTTTATTCAAATTGGTCCTTTTACTTAATTACTGTTAATTAAGCTAAATTCACTTAACTAAACTCTAATTAACCACTCATTTTATATCGTAAATATTTTTAATAAATATTTACGAATCCATTTTTCAAAAAGGAGACCAGAAAATACAATTTTCTGATAACTGTAAAGTTCGGGTCATTACAATTCTCCCCCTTAATAAATTTTGTCCTCGAAATTTACTTGAAAAGAGGTGGGGGTTCAGTGATCTCACTGTTTCTTTCGGTTCCCGTATTGCTTCCTCAATATTATAACTTCACTTCTCAAGCTAGTATCTCAATCAGTTCTTCTTTTTCATACAATAAATCATTCATATTTCAATATCCCTTGTCGAGATAACATGTAAGAGATCTGATCTACATTTTCTGAACATTAAAACATGAAAAATATCATAAATTTTCTGTAATTTCGGAGGCAAAACACCTTAATACGTTACTAGTCGGACTTTTCTACAATTTCACATAGCCAAACAAAACAAATACTCAATTTATATTTTTTTATCAACTCTCAATATTTTCTTCCAATGTGAAACCTTTTTAAAAAAAAACCTTACCATTAGCAGAATACTCGATAGCTCGACATTTTAAATTCACATATGATTTATGTCTGTCAAAAGCTGCTTCCAGTCTATCTCAAATCTTCTTGACAGTGTCCTCTGTTTCCTGAATTAATTCTAACCCAATCATTTTTCTTTCATTCAGTATCCATATAGAATTTCTGACAGTCAAATACTGCTTTTAAACTACCTCGAATTACTTTTACTTTTCCTCGGTTTCACGAATCGAAGCATTCCACATATTTTTTTTCTTACTATATTCAATCAAGTACCATGCGGTTTTACATTCATAACCATATAGAGCTTCATACAGTACTGAGTACTTGTTCTAGAATTAGAATGTAAACCATGTATCTCAATCAGAAGTAATAGAAACTGGTATACCATGTAATCTTCAACGATTATTCAAATATCATCTTTCTTTTTCGCAGATGAGGTAATTCTAATTCAACCCCATAGAAATTCTATCCCATTTTCACTTTGGTATCATCACTGGCTTTAACAGTTCTGAATTCTTCAGTACAACTTTTGTTTCTACATAACAGACAATCTTCAAATTCAATCAGAAATTTTTAATCAAAAGTCATCTGTATACTACACACATTTAACCGGTAACTCATTATCACGTTTCTGAACTTTGCAGATCTGTGGTAGAGAAGTCAGTTTAACTTTTATCTCAACTAAAATTGAGCCATCTTTGTAACGCCCCAAATTTTTGTAATTTCGGCTTTTGTGATTGTTGAGCATGGAAATATCAAAACTTTTGTTTTGATTCTTTTTGGTATATATATGTGTGTGTGGTTTAAGAGGTTATGTGCTTTGGAGTGTGTTTGGGAGGTCTCAAGTTCAAGTTTTAACTTGGGCTAAATTTTGGTTTTTATTTGAGTAAAGTCTGACTTCAGGTCAGTGAGCTTATAAGGAATTGATGGTAAAAACCTAACAGAATGGGTCTGCTAGTCTAGTGGTTAAGATGTGTGTTGGTATGTTGGAGGTCTAGATTTTGATTCCCTGCAGTAGCGATGGAATTATTTTTGCTACAAGTTTCAGTTAAGTGTTGGGTTTTATTAAAATTCTAAGTTGAGGGTTTTAGGGAAAAATTAGGGGTTTTATTATTTTCTTCTTTTTGGAAAAATATTTTCTCTGCCGTTCTTCCTCTTTCTAACCCTAAATGCCGAAATTCTCTTCTTTTTTCCTTCTTCTCCATTTTTCTTCTCTTTAGTTTTCTTCTTTCTCGATTAGTTGCGGCATGTTGCTAGTGATTTCGTCAATTCGGTAAGTTTGGTTTTTAATAAAGTTAAGAGATTTCCTTGGAGATTTTTTAAGAGGGATTTTGGTTGCTGGTTAGGGAATATTCTAGGGTCTATAGATCATTAATCGAGCTCTTAACAGTGAGGAATCACCGTTATTCATTGAAGGTAAGTAGATCTCTCGTTTCAAGATTTGCTTATTCTTAATAATCTGACTTAAGAGACTGATTTTGGGCTCGGCATGATCGATTTTAGGCTTTAGACTGCTCGTGGTTAGATTAGCAGTAAAAACGAACCAGGTGTGTACTCCAATCGATTTAAAATTACGTTTCGGCGAAAGCTAAAACGCTGCTGTCGATGCAACATGGGCGTGTGGACTGGCCGTGTGGAGGCCGTGTGGTGATACACGGCTACGTGTTCGACGAGCCAAACAGTGCGCGTGCCACACGGGCACAACAGACACGGGCGTGTGATAGTTTGTAGGCTGTGTGTGAGGCACGAGCTCAAGCAAATGGGCCGTATGGTCCACACGGGCATCTGAACCCACACAGGTGAACCACACAGGAGTGTGAGAATCTGGGCGAGGTCGTGTGATCAACATGGGCAAGGCCAATTTGGGCCGTGTGATGCACACTGGTGTGTGGGCCCATACGGGCAGGGCACACGGTCGTGTGAGACCAATTTGTATGAAATGTTCTGTAAGGTTGCACGGGTCGCCCAAGTGACTGTGACCTGGTTGTAGGGTCGCTATGCGTCACTTAGAACCTATACTCTGATTTATTAATGGATTGTATGCAAAAGCATGTAAAATTTAAGCATGTGTATCTGTCTGATTTGGTATATCTGTTCTGATTTGATGATAGTATGATTTGATGTCTGCATAAGAGCATGCCATATTATTTATGCTACATTGCATTGGGTCGGGATTGTTGTAGTGAAGGAAGTATTTGAACAGCTTCACAAGCCCGTTATCTTGCAGCTAAGCTGCATACTTATGATATGTGCTACGATGCGGTACCTTATGGTGTGTAGGGTTGGATGGGTCGATTATATCCCCATATATGGTGTGCAGGGATGGGTGAGTCGGTTTTATCCCCACATGGTGTGATGGGTTGGACGGAGATAGTGTGCAGGGTTAGTGGGCATGATATTTCTGATATCTAATCTGTTATGCATCCGATATATGTATGGCTAAGGTCGAATAACTATATTCCGTTAACTGTTTGTATGCATGCTGTTCTGGGGATGTACACACTGAGTTTGCGAAAACTCACCCCTTTGTTTATTTTGTTGTTAGGTAATCCTCAGCAGTAGATGGATTGGTGTGACGGAGGCCTCGATGGTGACCACTGGTAGACATTTATGGATTTTTGAGTAACACTTTATTTTGTCTGCTTTATTTAAATATATGTTTTGGCATTAAAATGTATTTGGACTCGAACTATTCTTGGGTTTATTTTGGGTTCTCAAATTGTTAAATTATTGATTTATGAATTAATGATGTTTTAGCTTCCACGTTAATTAAATGCTTTTCACTTAATATTCGGAATAGGGATTTCACAACTTAAGTAAAGATAACAAATTGGACGATTTTCAACTTGCTAAGGTTTTTCTAAAAAGAACTCATATGTGACGCTGCCAGATTCGGCCATAGCGTCTAGGTCGGGTTTGGAGGTATTACAATTTTCAAATGATAACAGTCAGATGTTCATACCTCATAACACAAAACAAAGCTTTCAAATTTGAAATACATACCTTCATTTGTCTTTCTCAGATGATAATTAATTATCATATCTTGATCTTTTAGTGCAAGAATAATAACTACCACTTTCGAATTAGGTATCAAATAATTCTTCCTATGTGATTTTAACCTTTCGTAACATAAACCATTAGTTCACTCTCTTGTATCAAAACACTGCTATCCCTGTAAATTACAAGTTTTTTCACCGGATTTCAGGCTAAACCAGAACTAGTGCTTCAGTTAACTGAGCTCTCAACTAATCAAAACCTTGCTGATATTTATCAGATCATTCCAATGTCATATCTTTCTATAGTAACCATATCATCCAAAAATCCTCTTTCAAATTTCTGGTAATAATCGACTAGTCTTAGGAAACCTCTGATTTCAGATATACTTTTCAATATCGTTTCAAGTACAAAATCTATAGCAAACTCAGTTTCTTTAACTAGCAATAATTCAGATAACTCTTCTGGAAACATATCAAAATTCCCACTGATTTAAACTTTGACTTGAATTCTTTAATAACCAATACATAAGCAAAGTAAGTACCTTAACCCTTTCCTACACATTTCTGTTTTGACTTGATCAATATCACAATAGACAAATCATTCAATATTCTCTGATTCAACAAAACATTTCATCTTCCTGACTTTGCAATATAATATATTTTTACTTGTAATTTATCACAGCATCGTGCAAAATTAACCATTCCATATTCAGAATCATATCAAACAGTAATAACATCAAATCGATCAGAAAACAGTACCTTAGTATCATTATCATGAGTTCCCGTAAATTTTATCAACCAATAAATACTGATCTGGAAAATTTGATACTTCTACCAAAAATTCAGCGAACTCAACAGGCAAATCTTTTGTAGATACTGAATTCATGCATTCATAAGAATAAATCAAACCAAGATCAATTTAAAATAATCATATCAGTATCAATAAAGAAAATAGTACCAGTAATGACTTTCAGTAGAAAAATATTTTCTTATATTCGATTAACATATAGCCTAGCTGATATTCATTCTCTAGATTTTACAGTGTAGTCATTTGTCACACTTCGACTTTCACTCGTATTTCTGGGGTTACAGAGTGATCTACCTCTGGTAATTGTGTTACTCAGTCTTGAAATTGGAATAATATCTTTTCTCACTCTCTTCAAGCAATCACTAAAATAATGATCAAAAGGATCATATTCAACACATGTTCCACTCTTTATTTTACATTTTCCATACCTACTACAAATGTAACTCTAGATCCTGGACTGAAATATATCAGATATCTCTGTCTTTTACTTGAAGTTTTAATTTCCATTTCAATCTTTCTTTTCCCTTTACTAAACTTTTCAACTTTATGTCTTCATTTAAACTATCTTCAAACCACTTGTACATTATGGTTTCAGTCGGAATATACCCTCTGGTATAATTATTCAATCAGACAAATTCCCTTCATACTCAGTTACATTCATATGACCCTGTTTAAGTTTCAAGAATTCCTTTGCATCTCTGATCAAGAAATGTTTGACTGATATATGTATATTTCTTTCAGGACTCATTTTAGAAAAATTTCCAAATAACCCATTTCCACCACTGGTAAGCTGAATCTTTTAACAGAAATATCATACATTTCTAACATTTATTCGGTAAACAGAACAGTTCATTTACAACCCTGATAATATTCTCTAACCAAATTTCAGTTCTTTCAAGATCATTTTCAGCTATAATTCTCAATTCTTCCACACTATATTTACGGAGTATTAACAACAGATAACTTATCTGTTCAGACAGGCTTTGTACCTTGAAACATTTCGGGAACTGATTGAGAAACATGAGGGGTAGATGTCGTAGCAGATACAGTTTCATCTACTCACTTAAGAGCATCAGTTATAATTTTAAATAATTATGTACAATCTCTTTCTCTGTTATTTCATCAGTCAACATTCAGTAATTAATTATTCATTGAGTTAATACTCAATATTACTGATTTAGTTTCCATCTAATTTGCGAGACTATTTGTCTCTAGTATACATTTCGTAATCAATACCATCGATATGTTCATCTAAAATTTTCAACTATGAAACAGAAAAAAATAATTATATCAGCATCCGATCCCGACTCAATTTCGACTCAATTATGGCATGTACCTCTAGACTCAATTCCGAGCTCTATTTAGTCCGAGAATCAGCTAAACCTGAATAGATCTAATACCACTAACTGTAACGTCCCCTAACCCTACGTCGTCGCCAAAACAGGGTTACGAGACATTACCAGTCAGTACAATACAATACAGACATTAATTAAAAAATAAAAATTCACACTCTTCATAATTTTAAGATATCGTCCATTTAATGGACCCTCGCGGTCCAATATGAACAATAAAATCAATTCGGGACTAATTTAAAATCACTACTATTTTTTTTCTTTATGAACGATACCACACGCTCGTGTGGCCTTAGTAACACGCCCGTGGTGGGCTAATTGTTTGGCTCACACAGCTTGGACACGCCTGTATCCTCTGCCCGTGGAGTTCTGACTTGTTACCTATGAATAAATTGATTTCACACAACCAAGCCACACGCCCGTGTTCTTAGCCCATGTGGCAATACCTAGACATTCAATTTTAACATTTTTAGGTGTAGGGGACACATGGCCTAACAACATGCCCGTGTGCAAGCCGTGTGTCTCACACGGTCTGGTTACACGCCCGTGTGCCAGGCCGTGTGGACTCAATGATGAGCCTTTCACACTTTACTATCCAACCCTGCAAATTTCAAATCACAACCAATACAAATATCAATATTAAACCAATCCAAACACATTTTATATATTATCCAATACTTGATCTAAAACACTTATCATGTATTATTATCAATTATCAATTTACATATTTCACTATTACAATCACAATGCAAAATAACACACTTAAAACATCTTAGGTACATGCCATTATCAACAATTATCATGCTTTACCTTTCTGAGTTCGGGATCGGCCTAAGATGCTGATTCAATGGTCTGACCTTAACCTAACCTGCGCACGGAAACAAACCATACGCTGAGTATGAACTCAGTGGTATTTCTATAATCCAAACACTTAATAACATAACATACACTTAAAACCATATAGCGATCATAAATATTCAATCATTCATTTCACAGATAAATTCTTTATAACTCAATTAATCTTTATCATCTATTAACTCGATTAGCTTTTCAAATAAATTCTCAAATCATCTGAACATTAATATTTTTCATTCATATGTCTAACTTATATTTCTGTTCACTATTTAATTTCAGTAAATAGTAACATTCGACTAACATATTTGATTCAGTGATCTGTTATAATCCAAGCTTTAAATCAATCAATTATTCAGTAACAGTCAATTATCCACTACCTTTATTTACCCCTATTAACATGAATCGGACTCGGACGGATACACGGATCCAACCCACACACCGGGATAACATACAGTGTTTCATAGGCCGGAGCCAGAATACACCGTAACGATAACAGTAATAGTAATAGTAGCGGTACACAGAGTACCTCATCGGACTAAATCCGAAACAGTAACAGTATCAGTCAGGTACGGAGTACCTCTTCGGAACGAATCCAGAACAGTAACAGTAGTCGACACTTATAGTGTCTCATTGACACAAAGTTAGAATATTCCTGAACACTTCCAATCCTATGGCATGCCAACTATATCCTACTAGCCCGAAACTGTTAATAGGGTTATCAATTCACTTTCTTAATTCAGTATCACTTTTTAATTCATTTACGAATCGATTCAATTACATTTAACACATCCAAATCAATCCATTTCAATCATAAAATACAATAATTCTTACTTTATTTACTTACCATAATATTCAATCAAAATACAATAATTAACAATCCATTTTCACCTTTCAATGCATTACCCTACACATTAAATAATAAATTTAACAATTAAATATTAAGTTCAGATTATAGAAACACAAATCGTAATTTCTGAGCTAACCCCTGTTGACTTCGTCTTTTACTTTCTTAGTCAAGTTTTCCAGCACCCCATTAGGTATTTAAACCTCAAGCTTCAAACCCTCAATTTTCCCTTTCTTCTTTCTTTTCTCCTTTCTTTCTTTCCTTCCCCTGCTTTTCGTTTTGCCTATTTTGTTTCTTTCCATCCTTGCCTTTTTTTTCTTTATTTGTTCATATATATATATTTATACTTAAATAATAAGTAATATTTATTTATTCATGTGTATATTATTAATACATTTATATCCATTTATAACCATACATTTGTCATAATTTAATATATTCATCATATAATATTAATTTAATAATAAAAATCATAATAAATAATTAATCAATTAATAATAATTTAATATATTTTAACACAAAAAAAAATCTCATATTTTTATGCTTATGCCGCCTCTCTTAGGATAAATAGCATAATTGTCATTTTGGTCCTTTTTATTTTCTTTTAATCTACAATTAAACTTTCACACTTTATTCAAATTGGTCCTTTTACTTAATTACTCTTAATTAAGCTAAATTCACTAAATTAAACTCTAATTAACCATTTATTTTACTTCATAAATATTTTTAATAAATATTTACGAATCCATTTTTCAAAAACGGAGACCCGAAAATACACTTTTCTGAGAACTGTAAAGTTTGGGTCATTACAGTGTGTCACACATGGCTGAGACACAAACCCTTGTCTTTGCCCGTATGGACAAAAATAGGTCATTTTCAAGCCACATTTCTCACCCAACATGTCATCAACCTATTTCAACATTTTTAGACATCAATAAACTATATCAAGGCATTCAAACCAAGCTACTAGTTTTATACATGACATAACACCATATATATCCAAGAATCCGTACTTACCAAATTGACCAAATACACATATACTATCTCAAACCAATCTTCAATATGCCTATAAATTATTCATCATTCATCCATACCAAACACACACCAATCATGATAAGGCCATATATATACATATAAAAAATATATCAAACACAAGTCACTCTAATGGCTAGTCTCAACAAGACAATTTTATGCCAACATTGGCCAAATTAACCTATACATGCCATTATAGCCAAAATTGATTTACTAAATATACCGAAAAAGGGCTAATGGATAGTGTGAAGTTGCTGCGACCAGCTTCCAACCAAAATGAGCTTTCGAATTACTATAAAATCAGGGGCGAAGCCAAAACAAATTTTTAAAGGGGGCCGAATGAAAATTTAATTTTTTATAGCCTATATCTTTATAGTTTTTAAAAGATTAAATCGAATTTTTATAATTTAAGGGGAGGCGAAAGTATAATTTTACCTTTACTAATTTAAAATTTTTAAAAAATTTCAAGGCCTAAATATAAATTTTCCATTTTAGGGGGGGCTAGGGCCACTGCCAGCCCCCTTGTATCCGCCTCTGTATAAAATAGAGAAAATAAAATAGAGTAAACATTTAAGCTTAGTAAGTTCGTATAACATGGAAATTAACTTACCATTCATTCATATTTAAGGTAAGCATTCATAACATATCCAAATCAATTTGGCCAAAAGCCTAAACACATATCCACATCATGATAGCCAAATAATCACATATAATAACCCTTAATCATGTATGAACAAGGTCATTAAGCAAGTTCCACAGTCAAGTGACAACCAATTCATACTTCAGTATATCAAGTAATATCATTTTCTTGTACTTCATGTATAAATTCCAGTAACAGTTCATGTCATTCTCATATAATCTTGTAACAGAATTGCGTCCATTGAACTATTTAAAATATCATTGGTTACACGGGTAGGACACATGAAGTATACAAATCTGTAATACGTCAATTCATATACATATGTGCTCATACAAGCATATTAACGGGAAGCTCTTTCGAGCCATATAACGGGAAACTCTTCCGAGTTGTATATCGGGAAGCTCAAGAGAGTCACTAATTGAGAAGCTCATGAGAGCCAAATATCGGGAAGCTCATGAGAGCTATGGTGTGTCCGCAACACATGCAGGATCACAACCAATCGGGAAACCTTCATGACATGTCATTTGTATCCATCAATTTTTCTAAGATTCAAACGAAACTTGATACTTGTCGGATATGTGATTAATAATTACACATGGCAATTTATAAAAATTTCATACAATAATATTCAATTTGGAACTTACAAATATACAATTTAGTTACACGAACTTACCTCGACAAGTGCTTGTAAGTACAAAGGCTACTAATCCTGTACTTTCTCTTTTCCTCGATATATATGAATGAATTGAACTCAATTTAGTATAATTCATATTCAATTTTGTCCAATACACATCTTTGGAAAAACTACTATTTTTCCCCTATACTTTTAATTAATTATAATTTTGTCTATAGGCTCAGAAAATAAAATTTATACAATTTAATCATTATTTCAAGCCTAGCTGATTTTCATATATATCAATAGTAGCTCATGATTTTCAAAAAATTAGAAATTTTCCATGAATTTATCATCTTTTTAATTTAGTCCCTAAATCATAATTTTATCAAAATTCTCTTTACAAAAGTTGTTTATCTGACAACAACATTTCATTTCCTACCATAAAACTTCAAAATTCATACATAATCATCCATGGCAAAACCCTAATACTTTAATAGTTTTGCAAATTAATCTCCGAGATAGCTAGATTAAGCTATTACAATCTTGGAAACATAAAAATCATTAAAAAACGAGACCAAAATACTCACCTAATTAAGCAAAATAAGCTTGCTTGAACTTAAGTTTCCATGGCTAGGGTTTCCATTTTTTTTTGGGAAAGATGATAAAAATGATAATAATTTAATTATTTATTTCATTTATCATCATTTTATCATTTACTTTCCAAAATTAACTTTACTAATTTACTAAATTCCGATGATAAATAATCATTCTTATCTACTTACTACACTAAATGGTCTATTTGTCATATAAGGACCTCCAATTTTAAATTCCATAGCTATTTGGTACCTTTAACTACTAGAATTCAACTTTTTCACTTTATGCAATTTGGTCCTTTTCATCAAATTAGACATGTAAACGATAAAATTTCTTAACGAAATTTTCATACGATATTTCTATCATACTGTACACTATAAAATAATATTAAATTAAATTTTCTTCCAACCTCAGATTTGTGGTTCCGAAACTACTGTTTCGATTTCACTGAAAATAGGCTCTTTCACTAATTTCCCTTCCAACATAGAAATCTTGACAAGAAAAAGTATGAAGATGATCCCCACAATTTAAAAAGATTGTTAAAACTCTTCTAAATGAAATTTAAGAGATATTCTTGAAAAGAAAAAACCAAAGAGAATTTATTAACTCGAAAGAGAAATAGAATAATAATAAATTGTGTACAATGCAAATGCCTATATATAGGTTAGCTAAATAAATCTAAATAAAAGTCCTAAGTATACTAGAACTCTAATTTAATCTAAATAAGAAGTAGTGTTAAACTGAACTTTTTTGATAACATAAAACTTCTAAATAACTTAAAATACTTAATAATTATAAAAAATTTGAAATATAATATTAATAATATAATAAGAGCCGGTAAATATAATACTGGGCCCATATATAATAAAAATTAAACCTAAAACCCGAACCCAATATGATTTAAACTCGAATTAAAAGCCCAAAATTCGTAATTCCTGTCACAGTCCCATTCAGAAATTTTACTCGTGCAGTTTTCACTAAAACGGTCATAACTTGAGCTCCTGAACTTAAAATTGAGTGATTCAAAATGCGTTTCGAAGCTAAGAGATAGATCTTCAAATGCCACGAGACATCTCAACCCAGAAATGTCAGGATCCTATCCAAAAGGTTGTCTCAAGTTTGCTGATTTCCTAAGCTTGAAAATTTGCAGCTTTGATGATTGGAATTTAATAAATTTCATCCCATCCGTGCATGTATCATTCTCCCTTTCCTCAAAAGGATTCGTCATCGAATCTTGTTTTTGATCAAATCCTGATTTGATTTGCTTAACCTTTGACACTGTTGTTGGGCCTTGAGATTATTTGAGTCTATCACATTCATAGATCTAAAATTGTGCCTTAAGACTCGCATCATTAGAACCTTCCCTACCAAAGATTAAAATCATCTTCCCTTTCCTCTTCTTCCTTGTCGGCAATATTGAGATTTGCTAATTCTTCCTTCATGGAATTTTCAATCCTACTGTTGTATGGATCTTGGAATCCAAATTATACCCTAATCACATTAATAAAAGGAGTCGTCTTTCCAACTCTGTTACTGGCCGCAGACACAAAGATATTTCTAAGGAGAAAAAAGTTTCAGACTTTCTGCTACTGTCGGCAGACCTTTAAATCCACTTTTTAAAATTCGGTTAAGAACGTTAGTCTGCATCAATATTTTTAACCACATTACATTATATCATAAGATTATAGAAACCTATTAAATTTTAAATTTATACAACCAAAAACCAAAATTTGACAAAATATTTTTGAAACAGCCGCACATGATGTCAGCACATTGGAATGGACCTTTGCTGAAGAAACCAACCACTTGTCTTCACAAATATATATAGTATTACTGGTCAAACAATTATTATTTAATGCCGTATTTGGTTAAAAATGTCAAATTATAGGGTGAGATGTGAAGTATTATATTATCTTATTTCATTACAATATAAGATTCAATTATTTAATTAATACGATCTAAAATTATTTAGAAGTAAATTTTATTAAATTTTTATTAAATTATTTAATTAATAGTATCCATAATATTATTTTAGTTTTAATCTCTATAAAATTATGATAAATTTCTATAATTCTTATTTTTATTACAATTAATAAGTATATATATATATATGATGTTGAAATGAATTTATAGATTATAATTATATTAATTCTTGAAAAGTGATTTCGTCACCAATTTAATATATTAATAAATCATTGGAAACAATATAATAATTTTAATTTTAAATTATGAACAGTTTAACTATTAAAAGAAAAAGAAAATTTTTTATTTTTAATTATACTTAAATTTTATTTAGAAAAAATGACTAATCTAATTAAAATAATATAAAGAAAGGGTAAATTGATTCAAAATTAATTTAATATTAATTAAGGTATAGGTGGTAATGAAGTTATAATATTTTAACACTATTTGAAAATATAAAAATACAAGATGATTAGAATATTAAGAATTCAAATAATGTAATCTTATTTTTGAATGCAACATTACGAGATGTAATATAAGATTCAACCAATCAATTAAATAAATTTAAATTTGGTTTTTTAAAAAAATACTAACTTAAGCTAAAGTTCAGCTTCATCCAACTTATCCAAATGACTCATTTCAGTATTTAAAAAATATATTGAATCAATTGATTCAAGTAGCGGTCAAGACTAATGCTTTTAAATTCTTGTTATTTCTTTTAATAATATTTTTTTTAGACTTAAAATTTGAATTCTCCTTCTTTATCCTTTATTTAATTGTAAGGAATCTAGACCCTTGCAAAGATTTTTCTTGCACTTGCAGAAAGTCAATGTTTTTAGCAATGTTTCGACAAACAGAAAAGGATAAAGCAATCTCAAGACTTGTCCTTCAACACATTACCATATTAACTGAATTTTTTTTTCTTTTTTTTTTCTAAATGAGACCTTACTTTCTGTCACCAAAATTTGAAGCCATTAATGGCCATTTGCAGCTCCAAAATTGTAAACCTCACGGTTCTCTTTTGCCTCATTGAACCATTCTCAAACGCCGTATCCTTCAACTTCACAAGTTTCACCACCAATAATAACAACATAAGCTACGAAAATGCTTACCCTGCTAGCCGAGTCATTCAGCTTACAGCCAACCAGAGAGATCTTCAAATGACCGCGAGCCTTGGTCGAGCCACGTACTATGAACCAATGCACTTATGGGACAAGGCCACTGGGAATCTCAAGGATTTCGCCACCCATTTCACCTTCACCATCGATTCACAAAACAGGTCTGCGTATGGAGATGGGATAGCATTCTTTCTTGCACCCGAAGGTTCGAAGATCCCCGATAATGTCACGAAAGGTGGTAATCTAGCTCTTGCGAGTGACGGTATCGGACTGAACACAACAGTGAATAGATTCGTTGCTGTGGGGTTTGATATTTATCGGAACCTATGGGATCCAGAGCACGAACATGTAGGTATTGATGTCGATTCGATGAAATCGGTGGCGAATGTAACATGGATAAGATATGATCCGAAAACGCATAATTTAAGCGTTTCCTTTACTGGATTTAGAAATAATACTACGGTCATGCAACACCTTAGTGCTATCATCGATTTAAGGCTTTACTTGCCTGACAATGTAACTTTCGGATTCTCGGCAGCCACCGGAAATGCATCCGCCATACATCAAATTTCTTCTTGGGATTTCACTTCAAGCTTAGAGAACGATAGTAACACGACTGATCCGACAGCTGCCACACAACCTAACCACAAAAAAAGAAAAAACAGAACAGGTTTTGCTGTGGGATTCGGAGTTTCCGGTGCTTTTGTTGTAATGGTTTTAGTTGGGATTGCTAGCCTTTATAGGAAGAAGTACCAGTCTGACGAAGAGGATGGTGATGCCATCGATGACGCAATAGAGGATGAATTCGAGAGAGGAACTGGACCGAGGAAGTTCTCGTACAAGGAACTTGTTCATGCCACCGATGATTTCAACGAAGTCCAGAAGCTAGGCCAAGGTGGATTTGGTTACAAAGGATTTTTAAAGGATTCAAGCTCCTACGTTGCCATCAAACGAGTCTCAAGTGGATCAAGACAAGGTATAAAAGAGTATGCTTCGGAAGTAAAGATCATAAGCGGATTACGACATCGAAATCTCGTTCAACTCATTGGCTGGTGCCATGAAAACAAACAACTCCTCCTTGTTTACGAATTCATGCCCAATGGTAGCTTAGATTCTCACCTGTTCAACCAAAACAGCTTATTGCCATGGGAGTTAAGGTTCAAAATTGCTCAAGGATTAGCGTCGGGACTGCTTTACTTACACGAAGGGTGGCAACAATGTGTGGTTCACAGAGACATTAAATCAAGCAACGTGTTGTTGGACTCCGACTTCAATGCCAAGCTAGGCGATTTTGGTCTCGCGAGGCTCGTGGACCATTCCAAAGGGTCGCAAACAACCGTGTTGGCCGGCACAATGGGGTACCTTTCCCCAGAATGTCACATCGCCGGAAAAGCCAGTAAACAATCCGATGTTTATAGCTATGGCGTCGTTGCTTTGGAGCTTGCTTGTGGACGAAAACCGATCGAACCCAAAGCCGGAGAAGGCAAAGTGAATTTGGTGGAGTGGGTTTGGGATCTTTACGGGAGAACCCAATTGCTTGAAGCTTGCGACCCGAGGCTTAATGGCGTGTTTACGGTGCGGGAAATGGAGCAGCTGATGATCCTGGGGCTATGGTGTGCGCACCCAGATGAGAATTCGAGGCCGTCGATACGGCAAGCGATTCACGCGCTGAATTTCGAAGCTCCGGTGCCGGTACTACCGTCGAAGATGCCGGTGGCAACGTTTTATGCTCCTCCGATGAGTGTTACTCCGTTAAACCAATTTTCAAGCAATAGTACTTACAGAAATAGCACCAGAGCCTCGCAGTTTACTTCGTCTTCGAGTTCTTCTGCAACTGCATCTCTTTTGTTAGCTCCTCCAGTTTAAAATTAAATTGGTCAAAATTTACATCATATCCCTGTATTTATATAAAATTTGTGATTTAATCCTGTACTTAAACCGTTAAACCGAAATCCTATTAATTTTTCAATTTAAAAATCTTAATCTAATTGATGGTAGCAGTAAAATTTGCCATCAATACAACTATGTAGATTAATCATGGTTGAGTGGTTTGACCAAATTTTAGCCTAAAATTTTTTACACCCATTTTAACTTTGTATTTAAAATATTTAAAAAAAAACTCATTTTAATTTTTTATTTAAAAATTCAAACAGTGATTCAATTATTAGTGTTTTCTATTAATAATTTTCATCAATAAACTCATCCAATCATACTTCTTTTAAAAGTAAATCATTCATTTAAGTTTTCAACCAACGTCAGATGTGGGGCCAATAAATTTATAATTTAGTCACTTAACCATTAATAAATTTATAAATTTACACTATACCACCCAATCTTTGCACCATTACTCTCAAATCTAATTCTTCAAGTAGTACTCAAGCCTCCAACCTTAGCAAAACTATTGTCATCCCCATACCTCTCCTCTAACCCAACCACCTTAGCAGCTCTTCATTCTTAACCTACTCATAATTTCATATTCAACCAAAACCATAACACAAGAAAATCTAAAATCAAGCTATCCATACACGTTACCTTGAACCAGCAACCGAATATCATAACAACCACAATCAAAGCAAACAAAAATATAAATAAAAAACAAATAAAAGAGAAGAAAAAAAATCTCTTATTTTAGCAAGCCCAAACAAAACCTAGGACAAAATAAAATTCAAATATCAAAAAGGGAACTCAGATGTACCAGATGCAATCAATGGTATATTACTAATTATTCTTATATTATAATAACAAAAAAAAACTCATATTAATTTGCTATAATTATGGTGATAGTATATTATGTTGGAAAATATGGACATCACATATATAATAAGGGTAATTACATGTTATTATTTACTATTATGATAGGTTAGCCCAAATTAAAAGTAATCTAATTTGGTTAAGATTTATTAGGCTTTAATTATTAAATAAAGTATGGGTCAAATATGTATAGATACTCTAGTAATTGAGTTCTAATTAATGATGGGCTAATTAGGAATTAATTAGGGCTAATATGCCAAAGTTATATATATTAGGTGTAATATCCCGAATTAGGGCCTAATCGGAATAGTGGTTTTGTAACCACAAATTCGAGATAGAAATAATTATTTTATAATTATTTTGATGTTTATGATATGATTGCATGATTGTGTGAAAATTTCGTGATGAAATCCTATGCCTAAAGTACTTAAATTGAAATTAGGGACTAAATCGAATAATTTGCAAAATTTGCATTCTAGAAGTTTTTAGTATGAAATTGCTTTGGAATATTAATGAGGAGGTATTAAATAGAAATTTGACCAATTTCTAAGTCTATGGACAAAAATTGGACATGGATGGAATTTTTTTGAAAGTTTAGGAGGAAAGGCATTTTGGTTTATTAAAATGAATTAAAAACAAAATTAAAAGCCAATTTTTGTCCATCTTCTTCATTAGGCCGAAATTTCAAGGGTTCTCCATAGCTAGGGTTTGTTTCAAGCTTCCAAGCTCCATAGTAAGTGATTCCAAGCCCTGTTTTTAATGTTCTTTACGTTTTTAGAATCCCGGTAGCTTGATTAAGCTTATGCTAGCAATAATTCAACCTAGGGTTCATATTTGGAAAAATACCCATAGGTGAAATTTGTGTATTTTGGTGTTTTACGATAGAAAATAAGGTTTTAAATTATGTTAGTCAACTTGTACTACTCGGTTTTAAGTGAAAACGAGTAAAAGGGCTTAATCGGTAAAAATACCTAATAGTCATAAGTGCATGTTAGAGTGTGAATTTGATGTTTCTATAGAAGGGAAAAATGATCAGCATGTCATAAAACATAAGAATAAGGGATGAAGTTTAATTCCCGAGCCTAGGGGAAAAATTGTAATTATGCAAAAGTTTAGGGGCAAAAATGTAATTTTGCCAAAGTTCGTATTAAATGCTGTTTTGATAAATGTATGTATTAAATAAGATTAATTTGGCATTATAGATCAAGAGAAACGAGATTCAAGTCGCGATCGAGGGAAAAATAAAGTTTACGAAGAATAGGCTCGATTGCTAATATTTTGTATCGAGGTAAGTTCATGTGCAAATGTAGTAACATAATTTTCATTTTAATGTTGTTTATATGATATGATGCTTATTATTATCCTGAAATGTTATGTTTTGTGGTTATTGTTGAATAATATGTAATTATGTGAATTACTTGATAAGTATGAACTATCACCGAGTATCGGTTCCGATATTCCGTAGAAGACAGCAAAGATGTGAGATCGAGGAAAAATCCCGTTTGAACCTTAGGAATAGATTAGAATACAAGTGACATGTCACTAGGATACTTGAGTTCCGAACTCGTTGAGTTGACTCTGAGTTCACTTATGGATGCGAACGCCCGAGCTCGTTGAGTTGAGTCCAAGTTCACTTATGGGCGGGTTACATGGTAGCTTGGCTACATAAGTTTCGCAAGCTATTGAGTTTGTCTAGCTACGGGTATGGAACTTACATTCATGAAATCCGCGTATTCGAATTATATTCCGATATGTTCAACGGGTGAATCTTAAGTGAATGAGAAGAATGCCTAAAATGAAGGTGACATATTGGTAAGAGTGGTGACTAAGAAAATTTGGCAGGTATGTGCTTAAATCCTCGGGTTGAGAACTTGGTATGATGAAATCGTAGAAAGATATTAAATGCAAATGAAACATGAATGTCACTAGGATACTTGAGTTCCGAACTCGTTGAGTTGAGTCTGAGTTCACTTATGGATGCGAACGCCCGAGCTCGTTGAGTTGAGTCCAAGTTCACTTATGGGCGGGTTACATGGTAGCTTGGCTACATAAGTTTCGCAAGCTATTGAGTTTGTCTAGCTACGGGTATGGCACTTACATTCATGAAATCCGCGTATTCGAATTATATTCCGATATGTTCAACGGGTGAATCTTAAGTGAATGAGAAGAATGCCTAAAATGAAGGTGACATATTGGTAAGAGTGGTGACTAAGAAAATTTGGCAGGTATGTGCTTAAATCCTCGGGTTGAGAACTTGGTATGATGAAATCGTAGAAAGATATTAAATGCAAATGAAACATGAATGTCTTGGTGTTGTTTATGCAAATGATGTTTTATGTGGAATTTCATGATTATGTTACTTGCTATTTGCATGTGAACTTACTAAGCATCTATGCTTACCCCCTTCTTTTCATTCATTGTCGTTGTTGACAAGCTGGCTTGAGAATCGGGAGAGGTCGAAGATTCGTCCACACTATCCGAAGGCCTAAATTGGTAAAATGGCTTGTGTGTTTTGAATGTGGCATGTATGGCAAAATACTCACTTTGTGTAAATGATCTTATGATATGGCTATGATTTGGCAAGAAAAGGGTTTGTAAATAATTAGCCATTGGAATGGCCAATCTAACTCATATTTGATGTTATGTATGTTTAAAATGCTATTTAGTCCATGAAAATATATAGTAAAGTAAAATTTGCCATAAAACAGAATCTGATAGCAGCAGTGATGTAAATTTGAAAAATCACTAAAAATAGTAGAAATGGAATTAAATGATGAGTAAGTTATGAAATTGAATCTTGATGAGTCTATTTTCATATGGATGGAAAAACACAGGTATATGAGTTATATTTTGTGAGATATTTAAGTTTTGGTGAAATAGGGTCAGAGTGATCTCTGCATCCCCTATTCTGACTTTAAAAATTCACTATAAATTTCAAAAAAACAATTAGGAGTTTTATCTTACATGTATGAAATCTTTATTGAGTCTAGTTTTATAAGAAAAAAATGGCATAGTCATTGAAACTCTGTACAGGGAGATATCTGATTCGTAATACACAAGGGTCAGAGTAGTCAAACCCTGAAACAGGGGAGACTTTAACTAATAAACTGTACTAATTTGCTTGACCAAAAGTTCTAGAAAAAAATTAGTAAATAGATTTATGAGTTTAGTTTCAGGAAAAATTTACGGATCTTAATTTCTAATTTTGGAACTCGGATATGAATTTTTAAGCGACTATAACGCAGATTGCCAGCTTGTTTGGAAGTTTTAAAAATAAATTGTTTGAGCCGTTAAATTAATGAATTAAGTTTAGTAACACCTCAAGCTCGACTTTGGCGACGGTCTCGGACGTGAGGGAATTACATTAAGGTTATGGTCCCGAAATTACACACAAGATAACTTTTGTCGAAACTATTTTTTGAAAAACGTGATAGACTTGATTTTGGAAATGAAAACAAAAAACGGGAGTCGCCACCAATCCTTTTTGATGAGGTGTGATCGGGTCACCCCAAAAAAATAGTTGTTTAATAAACATGTTGATTTATCAAAACAACGATTTTGATCTACGAAAACCAGAAAAACGGGTTCGGGAGTCGGTTACGTACGAGGAAGGATTAGCACCCTTGACACGCCCAAAATTGGTACCTAGTTGATTAATTTGTATCACAGTGTCGAAACTTTGAAAACTTGAAAGATTTTAAAATACAATCCCTTTTTTTGTAAAAAAAAAAACATTTGAATGTTAAAGACCTTCTCGTTTCGAAGTAATAAAATGTCATATCCAGTAAGTTAGGACACGACAACCTGAACCTTTGAGAATGAGCTTTCCTTTTATTTAAAATTCGTGTATTTTGACTTTTTAAAAAGATATTCGATTATTTAGGGTAAACAAGAAAAATCAAAACCTAGTAAGTTAGGGCACAATCTCTCGAACTTCCAAATACCGAATATTGCCTTTATTTACAAAAAATCTTATCTCGAGGAAACAAGATGTCATATCCGGTAAGTTAGGGCACAACACCTCGAATCTCAGAGAGTAAGAATTTTATTCAAAAAATCGTATTACGATTTTAAAAGAACATTCCGTTATTTAGATTAAATGAGAGAAATCGAAACCCAGTAAGTTAGGGCACGATTTTCTCGAATTTCTAAATACGGAACATTGCCTTTATAAAAGAATCAATTTTGGGTCGAGTAAAGG
The DNA here is from genome assembly GCF_007990345.1 of Gossypium hirsutum. NCBI lineage: Eukaryota > Viridiplantae > Streptophyta > Magnoliopsida > Malvales > Malvaceae > Gossypium > Gossypium hirsutum. Next base: position 6,878,004 of record NC_053436.1, on the reverse strand, counting down.
TTAATATAACATAAGTTTGTAATAAAATGAGATAATAAAGTATGCATAAACAAATACAAATTCCAGTATTGATAGGCATAACAGAATAAACATAGACGCGGATATGAATGATAATGATAAGAGCAAAATAAAATAAATGAATAAAACGAAGAAGCTAAAATAAAAAAGGAAATAATAAATAAGCTAAAAAATATTTGAAATTAAAAAAGAACTAGTAGTAAATAAATATTGTGTAAAACTATTTAAAAAAATGATAGTAATAGCAAGGATAATAATATTAATGGTAACAATACAAGTAATCAATATTTTAAAGTTTGAAATAATATAAAAAGATATATAAATAATGTAATAGGCTAATTTTGGCCCAGATTAAAACAATAAATAAAACCAAATAAATGAACAGTCCAAGGCCTAAATTATAACCCAAACCTAAAACCTAGCCCAGAAATGCAAGGCCCAAATGGCCCAAAATTAAAACACTAACAGAAACCCTAGGGTTTCTCCCCATTGCGCCACAGCCAAGCCCCAGCCTTCGGCATCGTATGACAACCATGCGCGACCTCCGTATGCCCCACGCCGAGTGCCACGTACCACCACGCCAATTGGCCTTGTATCTGCAAAGCAAACGAAAACACAACAAAACAGAGGCAAAAAACGAGCAGATTTTTTTATTTTTTTCTTTTCTTTATCTTTGCTTTCGGCTATAAAAGCCCAAAGAGAATCATCTGTAAAGGGTTACGAACAGACGGAGAGAATACGAAATCAATACAGAGAAATCGAATACACTTCAAAGGTGGTTCATTTTTTTTTATTTTCTGTTTCTATCTTTCTTTTTGTTTTATTTTGAATCTACCACACAAATACGTAAAAAAGAGGAAGATTTTACCCGTATTTGACGTTGATACTCTCGGCGTCTGCTTCTCTAGTCCAAAAGCTAACGGATCCCTGGGGATCCTGTTAAAGCTACGACGGAGGAGGCTAAGGGCCAAAAGTTTTGTGGTTGTTTTTAGAGTTTTGGGGTTTTGTGGTCCTAAATCTTCTTCTATGCGAAAGAAGGGCCTATTTTAGGCTTCGGGCGTCCCTCCGGCCACCACCTAGGTGGTCACCGTCGCTAGCAACAGTGGACGGTCGACGGAGTCTAACCGAACCCCAGGACCATGCCCAAGGAGAAATGGAGGACAACCCATTTGTTTTTTTTTAAAGTATAGCACAAATGATTTTTTTTCAGAAAATTTGGACTTTATAGCCCATTCATACTACGCCGTTTTGGATCCAAATATCAATGGCCAAATGACGTCGTTTGGCATATGACCTGATCTGACCCGAGCCGTAAGCTGGAGATCTACGTGTTTTTGTTTCGATGGGCTATTTCCATGCCCAGTCCTCCCGCTTTTAAGAAGCTTTTCAATATGGCCCTTATTTTACTTTCTTTCTTTCTTTCTTTTTAAATCTATCCCCTTTTTTTCTTCATTCATTTTGGTCCTAAACGATGCGCATGTAAGGGGGTTCGGGATAATTACCCATGTGACCGCTACTGTTTTTGCGTATTTATTTCTAGGTCATTTATTTCTCCTTTTCATAATTTAGGCCTCTATTTTTATTTAAACTTCGATTAAATCCTTTCTTTAATGCGAACCTTTTTACAAATATTTTATTTTATTTTATGTTATTCCTTTATTAATATTATTTCTTTATCCATTTTTTTAAAAAAAATCATAGGGTTCATATCTTTACTTGTGCATTTCTTTGATTATTTAGTATTATTGTCATTATTATTCCCTTTTAAATATATTCTTGTTCTTTTGTATTGCCTTTATTATTTTGGCACTTTCATATCATGTTTATATATATATATATATATATTATTTTCTCCATCAGTCATTTTCCGTTTTTTATTTCATTTTAAAGTTTCCTTATTCATTTTATTATTATTATGATTTGATCATTAGTAATAATATTATTAATTGCATTAGTATTAGTATAATACTCTTTATTTACTTTACATATATTATTATAATGTTCTACACATTTTTCCATATTTACATTTTTATTGTTTATCCATGTTTATATTATGCCCAAATGAGATAAAGTATTCATCCTTATAAACATTATACTTGTTATTATTCGAAAAGGAAAATTTTTAAAATAATAAGGCAATGTTTTGAATTTTAGAGACTCAAGAAAATCGTACCCTAACTTACGGGATTTCGATTTTTCTCGTTGAACCTAAATAATTAAATATCCTTTTAATTTTAAACGCCAATGAATTTTAAATAAAATAAAGGTAAAATTCCGTGTTTAGAAACTCGAGAAGGTCGTGCCCTAATTTACGAGGTTTTGATTTTCCTCGTTGGGTTTAAACCACCGAATGTCCTTTTAAAAATCAAAACATGAATTTTAAAATAAAACAATTTAATGGTAAGATTGTTTTCGAGGGTCGTGTCCTAACTTACGGGATGTGATATTTTGTTATCTCGAGACAAAAAGGGTCTTTAATGTTCATTTCAATTTATTCAAGCATTTCTTTTTAATCAATATTAATAAAAAAGGCATCGTATTTTAAACTCTTTTCGAGTTTTCAACTTTTGACGTTAAGACATTAATTAATCAATTAGGTACCAATTTTGGGCGTTACAAGGGTGCTAGTCCTTCCTCGTGCGTAACTGACTCCCATACCCATTTCCTCGAATTTCGTAGACTAAAATTGTTGTTTTAGTAAATCAAAACATTTTCTTAAAATGATCAATCACGAAATGACCCGATCACACATCATTAAAAAGGATTGGTGGCGACTCCCGTTTTCGCTTTCCTTAAAAGATCGACTTTTTTCAAAAATCTAAAAAAATAGTTTCGACAAATAAATAAACAATATATAATGTGAGTGAGGAATAAAAATAAAATGAGAGTATTTAAAGAGTAATAAGTAAAAAAACTATAATAATAATAATAATAATATAATAATATAATAATAATAGTAGTAATAGTAATAAAAATAATACTAATAAAAATAATACTAATAGTAATAATAATAATAATGATAATGATAATAATAATAATAATAATAGTAATAATAATGATAATAAATATTAACAATAAAAAATAATAATAATAGGAATAATGATAATAAATAAAATAATAATAATGATAGTCGTAATAATGATAATAAATATAAGTAATAGTAAAATAATAATAATAAATAAACTAATTAATTTAATAAAATGACAAAAAAAGGGCTTAATTGAACTTAAAACAAAGGTTTGGGTGTAAATCTAAAAAAAATAAAAGAGAAAAGGACCAAATCGAGTGCGCGAATAACAAGGAGGGACCAAAATGGGAAATAATCCTGCCTCCAAAACGTGCAGCTTCATGGTGGACCAATTTGTAACTCGAAAGAAATTACAGGGCCAAAATTAAAAATAAAAGAAACTTAATTGTAAAACCATAAAAAAGCAGAAGGGCTAAAAGTGCAATTAGCCCTTCTACTAAAAAACACGCGAATCTTCAACTGGACCGGGTCGGATCGAGTCAGGTAAGGGCAAAACGACGTCGTTTTTGGTGTTTAAGGCTAGCCCCAAAACGATGTTGTTTTGAGGGCCTATAAAAGACAATTTTTTTTAAAAAAAAATTCATTTTTCATTTGTTTAAAAAAAAACATTCCTCCCATCCCTCTTTTTTCCTGCAAGGGTTGACGGTCCGGCAAGGTCTCCGACCGGTCGCCACCATGGCCCACCACAGGCGCCGCCGTCGCGGGCCATCGCACGCGATGGCCGGAACTCCAAAAAGGTACTTTTTTATTTTTATTTTTTATATATTCATATATAACTTATTTTTAAAGAAAAATATAAAAATATCTATGTACATGTAAGTAGATAAAAAAAGAAAATAAATAAAAAGAAAGACAAAGAAAAAAATACCCTTTTATAACTTGGTTTTTCTCCGAATCTATTTTGTAGATTTTTGTAGTTTGATATTTGAATCTCTTTTTTTTATTTAATTTATTCGTTGAAGAAGAAGAAGTTTCTCCGAATCTATTTTGTAGATTTTTGTAGTTTGATATTTGAATCTCTTTTTTTTATTTAATTTATTCGTTGAAGAAGAAGAAGACCCATTACAATGGTTTCTTAGATGGCCTTTTATAGCCATTCACAACTTGTTTCTTAATAAATGTTCTACTATTCTCGTTTGCAAGTAAATGACGGTGGCAACAGTGGAGACAGTGGGCAGGTGATCGCGTGATTCGTAACAAGTAATAAATATTTATAATGAAGATCAAACCTAGACTAACTATTATCATGACGAAAAGGCAAGCGCACCTATCGAACAACAGTATAGTAATGGTAAGATCGGGATATCGTACCCAAGGGAACCAAAAGTACTAGTAATAACTATCTTTTTATTATCTAGCCTAAGAATAAAAGGGTTTGTTTATTAAACTAATTATCTAATTTAATTAAAGCAAAAAGAAGATTTGGAAAAAAAAAGACTTGAAGAAAAGCAATTGATAAAGACGACACCCAAGGAGGAATCCACCTAGATTTCACTTGCTATCTGACTCTGAACTAGACGATTTATTCACTTGACTTGATCTGAGAGATTCCCTAACCTATGTTATTATCCCTTTCGAGACTAATAACGTCTAACCCTCAGTTGAATTAATCGAAATTTCTTTCTTAATTAAAACCCCTAGGGAAGCAGTAAATCACTCTATGGACTCCCATATTAGGTTTCACCCTAATCCTGTAAAATCTCGTAACCCTATTTTATGCGTTCGATCAACTCTGCTTAATTATGCCAAATCTACTCTTAGGCAGGGTCTATTCCTCCTCTGCATAAGCACATCAAATCATGAATTAATACCCGGAATATTTACTCAAGCATTAAGAACACATAATTAAGAACAAATCAAATATTTATCATACAGTTCAGATAATAATAACAAGATCCATCATAGGTTTTATCCCCCTTAGGTATCTAAGGGGTTTAGTTCATAATAAAATAAAAGTACATCTCAAAAGTATAAAAATAACAAAACATGAAGAAAACTCTAAAACCCCTGAAGGAATTCTGAGAGAGATCTTCAGTCTTGGAGTAGTTCCGACTTTTGGAGATGGATCGTCTAGCTTCCTTCAAGTAATTCCTAGCTTGTGGTTCTGTATTCCAGAAAAGTTCTGGAAGAAGCCCCCCTTATTAGGTCACACTTAGGGTGTTTATATAGGCTTTGGATTAGCTTTCTTCCTCCATAAGTATCCTTTTCCGTGTAAAATACAACTCTTTGAAAAAGAGACATGCCCGTGTGCCACGGCCGTGTGACGTGATTGCTAGGCCGTGTTCAATCCGTTAAATTGCACACGGTCGTGTGGGCTCAATGGCCAGGTCGTGTGAATCGTGAAAACCTTGGTCGACACCCTCGAAGGCCACGGGCATGTGAGATGCCCGTGTGGCAAGGCTTAGGCCATGTCATCTTCTCGATTTGGTCTGTTTTGTCTCTTTTTTTGCTCATTTTGGCTCCTTTTGACTCTTGGTGCTCTCCTGAGTACAAAACATGAAATAACCAGATTAAGAGCACCAAAATCCACAAATTTAGTAATAAACATCCATAAATATGCTAAGTATTTGGGGTATAAATATGTATAATTTGGCGTTTATCAAATACCCCCACACTTAAGCATTTGCTTGTCCTCAAGCAAAATTCTCATTTACTGCCAGAATTCATTCCTTTTCAATCGTATAAGCATTACTGATAATGTTACAAATTATTCCACGGAAAATCATACAGCGAGAATTTAATTATAGGGGCTTTAAAAACCTCAAACAATCTAAATTGAATACTTTGATAACAAAATTATAGGTAATCTCCTTCCTTCTAGTAATTAACTTTAGTCCAAAATATTCAAGAGATGACATCCTGACTAAAGATTCACTCAAATCACTCAAAGTGTTTAAGGTTCAAGATTAAGCACTCGATTGTCTAACATGAAAAGTTATTACCATAAGCTTGCATGAAAATTAAATCTCCACCACTTGTAAATGATATGATACACTAATCAAAAGGTCTTTGCATGGTTGTAATGGGGTTCAGGTTGCAAGTATGGGTACAAGCTGAAGAGACAAGGGTTAGAATCGAGATAATTTCAATATATTACCCCACTATCAAAAACTTAATTACCGAACCACAAACAAATATATAGAACTATTTTACATGAGTTCATGACAACTTTAGCTTGCTGAGAATTACAATAATAATACTGAGTTTTTTTTAATTAAGAACAAATCAAGTCAATACAATATAGAAATCATACTTCATGATTCAGTAACAAAAAATGGTGAACATAGTGAGGTAACAGTATTAAATTTAATCTCGATAAAAAAATTAAGTAAAAGGATTTCAACAATAATAGGTTAATGGGTTAATGATGAAGGTTAATCAATAAAAAAGGTTAGTAGGCTCAAAGGGGGTTCACTAAGGGTTTAATTATGTGGGAAGGCTTTTTATTGTGTAAATGGGTTAAATCCTAAGTGCCTTTATCATCTCAGTGTATCAAATCATACGTGTGATCTCGACATGTATAATCGAAGCAAGTTCTAGAATAATAGTTCAATGTTGACACACTCAAACCACAAAAGAAGTGAACAAGAAAGAAAGCTATATGCTCAAAAGGCTCAAAAATCTCACCAAAAATTTGGGTTTTTGATGTCATTCATGTATACTTAAGATTTCAAGATAATACCTCAATTTAGGAAAAATAGTCTAAAAATTTTATTTCTCAAAATATCAACTTATCATGCTCGATTCTTTAAGGTCCTATAATCAAATAATCATGCATAATTCCCTTGCTCTAATTCATGACATATCAACAATAATTATAGACCAATCAGAATTCATTCTATCAATATTATGAGAAAATCACTTAAGCACAAGATCAAATTCAAGGATTTGAGAATAATGCAAAAAGTAGGTTTCATGTTCACCCCCTACACTTAACATGTACATTGCCCTCAATGTACAAAGATAGATTATTTAAAATAAAGAAAATCATAAGAGGAAAAAAGGCGAAACTGCCTATTATATGGATGCGGAGCTTGATTCTGAGGCTGGAGTGTTTGGGGAAAGTAGTAGTTGCCATTGTTCTTGGCTAGATAAAGAAATTGGGGCGTTGAACATGGCACTCGTAAGGTATTGTTTCCCATTTGTTTCCTCATTCCGTAAAATATTCCTAGCAACTTTGCTTAGAAGTCTGTAGAATCATGAAGAGCTTGTTAAGAGTTGGTGTGGAAGAGAGCGTAGTGGGATTACTTGTTAGAAATACCAAAAAATGAAAAAAAAAGTAAAATTTACTAATATTGATATGCCCTTAAAAATAAAATAATAAAATTGAAATGAAAATAGTAATAAAAATAAAAATAAAATAAAATAAATAAAAAAATAAGAATAACAAGATAGGAGAATTCAATGATCCTCGTCAGTGGGGCCCTCAGGTGGTGGTGCTGGAATGGCGATGTGAAAGTACTGGCACAGTTGCTGCATCATTGCCTGCATGTCGTCCATCTGTCTATCACGTCGCCGATCTCACTCGTGAATCATCTCGAACTATGTAGTGCAATACTGCTCGAAGTGAGCGAGTCGATTGGAAAGGTATGCCAATGAAGCAGCCGCATGAACTAGTCGTTCCCTAAGTGGCGCGGTGGAAGGCTCCTCATGCTGTGGGGGAACATCATCAGGAATGTCCTCAAGATCCTCCTCGTCAATAGCATGAGAGAAACAATATTAAGGAGGATCGGTCCCACGTTGGTGCTCGATCATCCTCATGTGTAACATAGTCGTGATGCCCTGTGGGGACATCTGACCTATCAGTGTAAGTGTTGATGACTGGGCCACGGTGTTGAGGAGGCCGAAGTGTCTGGCAAGGCACGTCACGTAGGGGCTGATGGAGATCAGTCCCTTCCTATGCCACTCGGTCTGATGGCGAATGGCAAAAGCAATGAAGTATGCCAAGTCAGTCACGTGTGCATTCGCTATGCACCATAAATAGTAGGCGTCGTTGGTGTTGACGACGCTGGTGCTCTCTCTCCTCCCGGTCAAGGGGTGTGCCAATATGGCATGGAGATAGCGTAAGGAAGGAGCGAGAGCTGAGGCTTTCGAGCGGCTGGGGTCGTAGGTGGAAGAGAGTGGTGCCAAAGCTTTCCAGCACAAGGAGGGAGAAATGTGGATATTTCGTAGTAATGCATTCATGTCTTCTCCCTCCATAAACTCATTAGTGTAAAGTCCCAGAGCGACTCTAAATTTTGGGACACTCATCACGCGAACTAAACCACCTAATCGGGAGTGAATAGTTCCTGGGTCATCATTGTTCGTCATCACAACCTGTAAATGAAAAGTAGAGCATAATTCTAAAGTTAGCTCTAAATAAGTGGGGTCGGTAATAGCAAAGAACCGTTCTCATGGGTCTGTGGACAGGAGGACGTGGATGGCATCAGCTAGCTGAGCTTGCTCGACGGTAGCCCAGTCAATGCAGTGACCTGTAGTGAGGGGTCGTGTGCTTAGTATCTGAAATAGCTACTCCTGCAAAGCTTGCGGAAATTTAAGGAACTGGTGCTGAACTTCGGCTGTAGCACATATCGAGGAAGAACCCGGTCCTCTACGTCTTTTTGAGGATGGGACTGTAGCCTTCTTGCCTCTTGATGACGACATAATGTTCTTGAAAATACATGAGCATTGATAGAATCCAAGATACATCAATAGTTAAGCAAGAGGCCTAAAATTAGTATATGCTATTTAGTAGCTTAAACAATTCAAATATAGAAAATCCTAAAGTAAATTCCTAACTTGTCTAAAACATATTTGTAATAATAACAATATCTATGTAAAGCATGTAAAATATTAATGTAGTAACACAAATTGGAAAAATAGGTTGAGAAAGTGAACCAAAGGCTGCTGTAAGGCGATGCACGGGCGTGTTGGTGGCGAGCACGGGTGTGTGACGCTGGGATATAGCCATGTGGAGGAAAAATAGAGGGTATAGAGAGGGGAAAGTGGGGATTAATGTAAAGGGAGTGGATTTGACGGTGGTTTGGGGGTTGGGCAGTGTGAATCTGGGGAATGGTGGCCGGAATAGGGATTAGGGAATGGGGAAGAGTAGATTTCGACTAGGGTTTTGAAAAGGGAAAGAAGATGAACAGTAGTTTGCTTATATAGGGAAGGTTCACACGGCCTAGGGCCACGCCCATGTACTTTGAGGGTGAGCCCGTATTTTTTGAATTTTACAATTTAGATCGTGCCCGGCTACTATCCCACGCCTGTGTGTCTTGGGCGTGTGTCGAACACGGCCATGTCACACTGCTGTGCCTAGCTTTATTCGCTTCTCTCACGCCCGTGTTTTATGGTAGCACGCCCGTGTATTGTTGTACACGGCTGAATGGCACGAGCGTGTCACACGCCCGTGTCGAAGAAACAGAATCGAGCCTTATCCTTGGCACGCCCGTGGTTTTTTATTCCCATGCCCGTGGTATCCTATCAAGTTCACCCACGGCCATGTCACACGGCCGTGGGGATTTATCGCACTTCGTGTTTTTAGAAAATCATGTCCTGCTTCCACACGGCCGTATCGCACGGATGTGTCTCTTCCCCTGTTTGGCCACGGCTTTAGGCACGCCCGTGTGCTTGGCCTTGTATGCTGAAAAACTTTGCAATTCAAATATTAGGTTAATGATTCAAAGTGTTAGAAATTAAAAATAAAGAAATCGAAATGTTAGTGCTCGGGTTACCTCCTGAGAAGCGCTTATTCATAGTCTAAGCTCGACTTACCTCTCCGTTGAATGATCATGGTGGTTTGAGGAGTTCATACTCCTCATTCCTGCTGTCAATATTAAAATAAGGTTTTAATCGGGTGTTGTTTACCTTAAAAGTGCCGAACTTGGGATGACTCACCTCCACCGTACCGAATGGAAAAATACTGAGTACCGTAAAAGAGATTTCCTCATTTGGTGTGGTAGTGACAATGTGGGGATCTGCGGCATCTAGTAAGACTTTATCGCCAACCTTAAGTTGATTAGGAGATGTATCGGGCTTATTTTGGTGTAGTTTTCGTTTATCATGTGTTCTTGGTTGTGTGCTCGCCATTCATCTAGCTCCTCTATTTGAAGCCTTCGTTCCTCATGGGTGTCTTTGTTCGCTACTTGATAATAGTACACTGTCTCCGTTGTCTTGGTTCGAGGAGGCTCCTGCAAGAATGATTGAATATTAGTGTTGCCATCGACAAGTTTCATAGCATTATCTTGAGTCTTAGAGGTTTTGACTGAGTCGCATGCTTGAAGTGTTACTGCGTCATCTCCTGCATGAAGTGTTAGCTCTCCTGTGCCTACATTAATAATGGTTCTGGCAGTTGCTAAAAAGGGTCGTCCTAAAATTAAAGGTACCTCATTATCCTCATCCATATCTAAGACGACAAAGTCTACTGGGTAAATAAATTTATCAATTTTAACGAGAACATCTTCAATAATACCCTTAGGAATTCTAACTATTTTGTCAGCCAATTGTATGCTCATCCTAGTCTGTTTGGGTTTACCGAGACCTAGTCGTTTAAACATTTTATACGGCATAACATTTATACTTGCCCCTAGATCAGCTAAAGCATTATTCACAGATAGACTACCAATTAAGCATGGAATTGTAAAACTCCCTGGATCTTTCAATTTGTTAGGCAGCTTATTCTTTAGAATAGCTGAGCAAACTGCATTGAGTTCCACATGCGATGTAGTGTCTAATTTTATTTTATTGCTCAGAAGTTCCTTTAAAAATTTTACTGAGTTGGGCATCTGTGACAGAACTTCAATAAAGGGTAAGTTAATATGTAATTTCTTTAAGAGATTGACAAACTTACTGAATTGTTCTTCTGTTCTGTCTTTCGTCATCGCTTTAGGATATGGTACACGAGGTTCATAATTCGTACTTACCTGTTTAGGATCATCATCGTTTACCACTTTTCGACCTTTGTTCATCACGTTGTCTTGCTGTAATTCTGGCTCCGATGCAATGAATCCTTCCTTATTTTGAGTACTAATTGCATTGAAGTGTTCTCTCAGATTAGGTTCAGTATTACTTAGTAAGCTACCTTGTTGTCGTTCGGAGATTAGTTTGGATAGCTGGCCTATTTGAGTTTCGAGTCCTTGGATCGATGTTTGTTGATTCTTAAGTGCTGTCTCGGTATTTTGGAAATGGGTTTCTGACACTGAGATGAAATTAGAAAGCATTTCTTCAAGGTTTGGTTTATTCTTTTGTTGATAAGGTGGCTGTTGAAAACCCTGAGGATTTTGTGGCTTTTGATTCCCTTGACCACCCCAGGAGAAATTTGGGTGGTTCCTCCAACATGCATTATAAGTTTTACTGTATGGGTTATTTTGAGATCAGAAGTTATTGTTACCCATATAGTTGACTTGTTCTTCTTCAGTTGTAGGATTGAAGGATTGGTATTCTGTATGCACACCTCCACCACTTGAGTCACACCTCATCACTGGATGTACCTGCGTAGAACCAAGTAAATCGTCAATCTTTTTATTGAGAAGTTCTACCTGATTAGAGAGCATGGTGACTGAATCGATGTTATAAACGCCGGCTATTTTCATTGGCTTTGTCCTCATAACTTGCCACTAATAGTTATTCAGTAACATCTCCTCTATAAATTCATAGGCATCTTCCAGTGTTTGATTGTTGATGGTTCCGCCAGCAACTGCATCAACCATTTGCCGAGTCGAGGGATTCAGGCCATTGTGGAATGTTTGTACTTGAAGCCAAAGCGGTAACCTATGGTGAGGGCACTTTCTCAGTAAGTCCTTGAATCTCTCTCATGCATCGTAAACTGTTTCTAAATCCATCGGTATAAAAGAAGAGATATCATTACGTAATTTAGCCGTTTTAGCCGGCGGAAAATATTTTAGTAAAACTTTCTCGCTCATTTGTTCCTAAGTAGTGATAGACCCTCGTGGTAACGAGTTCAACCACCGTTTAGCTTTGTTTCTCAGTGAAAAGGGACACAACCGAAGACGTATGTCATCATCACAAACGCAATTGATTTTAAATGTATCACAAAATTCTAGAAGTGAGCGTTGGGATCTTCATCCTGCAACCATCAAACTGAACAAACTGCTGTATCATCTGAATAGTGTTAGGTTCTAATTCAAAAGTATTTGCAGCTACAACAGGTCTAACTATGCTGATTCAGTTCTTGTTAAAGAAGGTTTAGCATAATCATACATAGTACGTGGAGTAGGATTTTGATTAGCCGCAATTGCAGGAGGTAGCTGATTGCATTGGTTTTCAGCCATCTCGTCGGTTAGGGGTTGAGTATCGTCTTCTCACTCGTTCTCCGTGTATCGTAATCTACTCCTTATTTCTCTTTGATTTCTACGAATAGTGTGATCGATTTCTTCGTCAAAAAGTAATGGTCCTGATGGGTTTCTTCTAGTCATAAACTATAAAAACCTACCAAGAGAGAAAAAAAAAGTAAATTAATAAATAACAATAATAATAATAATAAACTAAATTTAAATTTCGAGAAAACTAAATGGCTAAAGTAATAAAAATTTAGCGTTCCTAATATTTTGAGTCCCCGGCAGCAGCGCCAAAAACTTGATCGCGTGATTCGTAACAAGTAATAAATATTTATAATGAAGATCAAACCTAGACTAACTATTATCACGACGAAAAGGCAAGCGCACCTATCGAACAATAGTATAGTAATGGCAAGATCGGGATATCATACCCAAGGGAACCAAAAGTATTAGTAATAACTATCTTTTTATTATCTAGCCTAAGAATAAAAGGGTTTGTTTATTAAACTAATTATCTAAACTAATTAACTAATTTAATTAAAGCAAAGAGAAGATTTGGAAAAAAAAAGACTTGAAGAAAAGCAATTGATAAAGACGACACCCAAGGAGGAATCCACCTAGATTTCACTTGTTATCTGACTCTGAACCAGACGATTTATTCACTTGACTTGATCTGTGAGATTCCCTAACCTATGTTATTATCCATTTCGAGACTAATAATGTCTAACCCTCAGTTGAATTAATCGAAATTTCTTTCTTAATTAAAACCCCTAGGGAAGCAGTAAATCACTCTATGGACTCCTATATTAGATTTTACCCTAATCTGGCAAAATCTCGTAACCCTATTTCTAGGCGTTCGATCAACTCCGCTTAATTATGCCAAATCTACTCTTAGGCAGAGTCTATTCCTCCTTTGCATAAGCACATCAAACCATGAATTAATACCCGGAATATTAACTCAAGCATTAAGAACACATAATTAAGAACAAATCAAATATTTATCATACAGTTCAGATAATAATAACAAGATCCATCATAGGTTTTATCCCCCTTAGGTATCTAAGGAGTTTAGTTCATAATAAAATAAGAGTACATCTCAAAAGTATAAAAATAACAAAACATGAAGAAAACTCTAAAACCCCTGAAGGAATTTTGAGAGAGATCTTTAGTCTTGGAGTAGTTCCGGCTTTTGGGATGGATCGTCTGGCTTCCTTCAAGTGATTCCTAGCGTGTGGTTCTGTATTCCAGAAAAGTTCTGGAAGAGGCCCCCCTTATTAGGTCACACTTAGGGTGTTTATATAGGCTTTGGATTAGTTTTCTTCCTCCCTAAGTATCCTTTTTCGTGTAAATAAAACTCTTTGAAAAAGGGACACGCCCGTGTGCCACGCCTCCGTGTGACGTGATTGCTAAGCTGTGTTCGATCCGTTAAATTGCACACGGCCGTGTGGGCTCAATGGCCAGGCCGTGTGAACTGTGAAAACCTTGGTCGACACCCCCAAAGGGCACGGGCGTGTGAGATACCCGTGTGGAAAGGTTTAAGCCGTGTCATCTTCTCGATTTGGTCTGTTTTGTCCCTTTTTTTTGCTCGTTTTTTGCTCCTTTTAACTCTTGGTGCTCTCCTAAGTACAAAACATGAAATAACTGGATTAAGAGCACCAAAATCCACAAATTTAGTAATAAACATCCATAAATATGCTAAGTATTTGGGGTATAATTATGTATAATTTGGTGTTTATCAACAGGTGCGCCACTTGCACTGATGACGTGGCGTCAGTAGCGCTAGGGGTTGATTAGGGTTTCAACTTTTTTGAAACCCTAAATCTGGCTAGTTGGGTCTAAAATTTGGGCCTATGTGTGAGATTTGAGTTTTGTTGGTATTGGGCATTGGGTTAGTTGTTTAGTTTTTTTTTGGGGGGTTGGGTATTGGTGTTTGTTTTGTACCCGGGCCAAAATTGGGCCTCATAACTGCCCTTCTTTGCTCGTTTTTGTGTAACGAGAACCAAGCAAAAACTTTTAAGGAAGACCAATTTTTCCCAGTCTCGCCAAGTCTTGACTTCTTTAGTGCTATTCTTCTTCAGGTAGTCTCATTCCAGTCCACTGCGTCTTGTTGCTTTAGGTATAAGACTTGTCGCTTTAATCTGCTCCACTGTAACTTTAGGGAGATAAGGTTTGTTTTGATCTACTCTACTGCAACTTCAGAGAGATAAGATCTGCAATTATAGCTTCAATCTGTTCCACTGCAACTTTAGGAAAATAATATTCGCCATCTTCAGCCTGCTCCACTGCAACTTCAGAGAGATAAGACTTGTCTTCAACCTGCTCGACTACAACTTCAGAGAAATAAGATTCGCTATCTTCAGTCTGCTCCACTGCAACTTCAAGGAGATAAGACTTATCTTCAACCTGCTCTACTGTAACTTCAAAGAAATAAGATTCGCTATCTTCAGCCTGCTCCACTGTAACTTCAGGGAGATAAGACTTTAACTTCAACCTGCTCCACTGCAACTTCAGGGAGATAATGTTTGTTTTTATCTGCTCTACGGCAATTTCAGAGAGATAAGATCTGTAATTATAGCTTCAATTTGTTCCACTGCAACTTTAGGGAAATAAGATTTACTATCTTCAGTCTGCTCTACTGTAACTTCAAGGAGATAAGATTAGTGACTTCAACCTACTCCACTGCAACTTCAGGGAGATAAGGTTTGTTTTGATCTGCTCTACTGCAACTTCAGAGAGATAAGATCTGTAATTATAACTTCAATCTGTTCCACTGCAACTTCAGAGAAATAAGATTTGCTATCTTTAGTCTGCTCCACTGCAACTTTAGGGAGATAAGACTTGTGTCTTCAACCTGCTCTACTGCAACTTCAAAGAGATAAGATCTATTTATTCATAGCTTCAATCTGTTCCACTGCAACTTCAGAGAAATAAGATTTGCTATCTTTAGTCTACTCCACTACAACTTCAGGGAGATAAGACTTGTAACTTCTACATGCTCCACTACTACTTTAACGAGATAAGGTTTGTGATTTCTGGCTTTAAGCCGCTCCAATGCCATTTCAGAGAGAAGATATTTGTAGCCTTGATCTACTCCGCTGAAACTTTAAGGAGATACGAATTATGGCTTCGAGTCGCTCCAATGTTATTTCAGAGAGAAGAGATTTATAGCTTTGATCTACTCCGCTGAAACTTCAAGGAGATACAAATTGTGGCTTCGAGCCGCTCCAATGCCATTTCAGGGAAAAGAGATTTATAGCCTCGATCTACTCCGCTAAAACTTCAAGGAGATACGAATTGTGGCTTCGAGCTGCTCCAATGCCATTTTAGGGAGAAGAGATTTATATCATCGATTTACTTAGTTGAAACTTTAAGGATATACGAATTGTGGCTTCGAGCCGCTCCAATGCCATTTCAGGGAGAAGAGATTTGTAGCCTCGATCTACTCCGCTAAAACTTCAAGGAGATACGAATTGTGGCTTCGAGCCACTCCAATACCATTTCAAGGAGAAGAGATTTGTAGCCTCGATCTACTCCGCTGAAACTTCAAGGAGATCAAGGAGAAGAGATTTGTAGCCTCGATCTACTCCACTGAAACTTCAATGAGATAAGAATTGTGGCTTCGAGCTGCTCCAATACCATTTCAGGGAGAAGAGATTTGTAGCCTCGATCTACTCTGCTGAAACTTTAAGGAGATACGAATTGTGGCTTCGAGTCGCTCCAATGCCATTTCAGGGAACAGAGATTTATAGCTTCGATCTACTCCGCTGAAACTTCAAAGAGATATGAATTGTGACTTCGAGCCGCTCCAATACCATTTTAGGGAGAAGGGATTTGTAGCATCGATCTACTCTGCTGAAATTTCAAGGAGATATAAATTGTGGCTTCGAGTCGCTCCAATGCTATTTCAGGGAAAAGAGATTTGTAGCCTCGATCTACTCCACTGAAACTTCAAGGAGATATGAATTCTGGCTTCGAGCCGCTCCAATGCCATTTCAGGGAGAAGAGATTTATAGCCTCGATCTACTCCGCTAAAATTTTAAGAAGATACGAATTGTGGCTTCGAGCTGCTCCAATGCCATTTCAGGGAGAAGAGATTTGTAGTCTCGATCTACTCCGCTGAAACTTCAAGGAGATACGAATTGTGGCTTTGACCTACTCCACAACTGCTTAGGAAGATAGGATGGTGGCTTAAATTTGCTCCACTACTGCTTAGGGAGATAAGATCTGTAATCTTCAGCCTACTCCACTGCTGCTTAGGGAGATAGGATGATCTGCTCCACTACTGCTTAGGGAGACAAGATTCGTTGTCTTCAATCTGCTCCACTACTGCTTAGGGAGACAAGATTCGTTGTCTTCAATCTGTTCCACTATTATTTAGGGAGATAAGATCTGTAATCTTCAGCCTACTCCACTAATGCTTAGGGAGACAAGATTTGATGTCTTCGATCTACTCCATTGCTACCTCATGGAGATAAGATCTGTGAATTCACCGATGTTGCTACACCGTCCTCTAGGGACATGATCTATAGCATCGATTTTATGGGCCTATATTTATGCCAAATGGTTAGGATGTCATGATCAGAATAAATCAAATGCTCCTAACTAGATGAATGATATTAATGCAGAAATGTCATGAGAAAGATTCCTTTTTAAGTTCTTAAGGTGTCATCGTTCATAGTTCATCAAGGCTTTATCACTGACGTATTACGCTGCCATCTTGTTCGGCTGATATTCTTGACAAACAAGTCAAAGAAACAATCACATTTTGCTTAGCAGGTTTGTCCCACTGTAACTTTAAGGAGTTTTTTTCTTTTTTTTATTTATCCAACCCGCTGCAACTCAGGGTATAGGATTTGTTTCATCTTCAATTGATCTATCACACCCCTCTCTGGGTAACATGAGCAGATGGGTATACAGAATGACAAATTTTCAAGAATGAACCCCTTTTAACGCTCGGATTAACATTGCTTGCTGTTCATTGAGGTTGTTCACCAACACAATACCCTATTTTTTCATGCAACTAATATCTTTAACGAAGAATCTAGAGAGATAGCCACAATTTTAGACTCCTCTGTCTCAAATATTTCCAAACCTCAGGCTCGATGAGTTCTAAATAATGGTCCTGTTTTAGGTTCTTGTACTATTTAGAAGCTTCTAGGGTAATATGTAGAACTCCTTTTGTGAAAGTATTATTAGTCCATTAATTTTTATTTCAATGCAAAATGTTTGAAAAAGAGTATAACAATGGACAATAAGGAAACTAATTGAGAGCATAGCTCGAAACAAATAAGTTAACAAAGGATAGCAAATGCAATTAAAAAGGGAATTTATCGGAAGCATATCTTGAAAGAATAAGGTAATCAAAAATAGAAAATTCAAAATGGGTAAAATGGGAAACTAGGTGCCCCAGATATCGCAGCTTGAGCTTCTCTGTACCAACTTCTTGAGGATTATTTTGAGCTCAATCTGTGTTTAGGGGATCCAGAGTACTTTTTCGATGCCCCAAAACGTAGCATACTTCTTCATTGTTACTTCAAGCATAGCAAGACTACTGTATGTCCCATTTTGATCTAAATTTGAGCAGCCTTTTTCGGGTTTTCAACTCAAATGCCCTTCGGTCTTAAAGCACCCTTTGCGGGTTTTAGCCTTGGCCTCTCCTTTTTCTTTTTTCTCTTTTTTTTAGGATTTTTTATGGTCTCAAGGCGTCCTTTAGAGGTTTTCCACCTTGGCCTCTCTTTTTAGGTAGAATACTCAGTGACTGGATTTGAATTCACTGGATTGGGCAAATTTTTGCTATCAACACTCCTCCAAAATAGACCTTCTTTACTATATAAGGTCCTTCCTAGTTTGGCATTCACTTTCCTCTGAAGTCCTTTTGTATAAGAAGGGTTTTCTTCAATATCAAGTTTCCCTTATGGAATTCTCTAGGAGCATATCTCTTTATCGTAAGCTCATATTATTCATTTCTGGTGCATTGGACCACGACAGATAGCTTTCAACCTTCTTTCTTCAAATTCAACTGATCATATCGGGATTGGATCCATTCTACCTTATCCAACTTCAGCTTTGATAAGACTTGGAGAAAATAAATCTCGTCTTCAATAGGCAAAAGCGATTCCATTCCATAAACTTATGAGAAATGTGTTGCCCCGACGAAGGTCTTGGGCGACGTTCGATAAGTATAGAGTAAATGGTAACTTTTTTATGCCAATCTTTACAAGTCTCGATCATTTTCTGTATGATCCTTGTTTAGTTGCTTTTATTCTTATACATTTTGGCTACCTCCACTATATTATTTATTTTTGAGGTGATGTGGCATTTGTTCTTTGAACAAACTGCGAACTTTTGACATTATACAGTTGGATATGATCTTTTTCGGCATTTCTTATCAGCACATGATCTCTCTCCGTTTTTTTAGAATTTTTTTGGAATTTTTTTCTTTTTTTTTTTTGGAATTCTGATGACTATCGACTTTGTAACATTGGCATATGAAGCGGCTTTTACCCTCTTGACGAAATAATTGATGCCTACTAGAAGCTTTCGAAGAGATCGGCCCAATAACCTTCATGCCCTACATAGAAAAAGTCTACGAAAAAAATGAAGGTACACATGAATCTCGACTCCATAGAGTTGCCGTTTACGGCATAACTGATGTGATTCCCTTCTACGGTGGACCGGCAGAACCCAAATCTCATGATTAGCCTGGCCATCGTAAACCTAATAGTATGTGTCCTTCTGACATACTTAAGGACCTCTTTTAACAACATCCACAGGTCTTAGTAGCCCAATTATATCTTGATATGGATGCTTCGTTTTGTCTTTATGGTGATGCAGGCTTCGATCCTTGCCTTTTTCTCTTCTCTTAGGCTTACTGTCCATTGACTTTTTGTAAGGTGAGATATGTTTTTCATCTTTTTCTACCATCCTTAACAAATCAGGAGGTAGGTTACCATCTCTGTCATTTTCAAAGTGTTGAGATCCCTTTAGGCCCATATTTTACTCAAAAGGAGACTCGGAGTCAGTAACAGCGTTGCTCACATCATTGATATCTGGAAACCTATTGTAGGTACGAAGGTAGATTCCAAAGAATAAATGATTCTAAGGATGATTATTTGTATGGTATGATCATGAATGAAGAATTAAAGAATATTTGAGATAAAATCTAAAAGAACGAAAGAATCTAAAAATAATTGTCTGTATAGAATAAAAGAGTATTTGCTCAAAATGATAGCAAAGATGCATTTTATTGAAATAAAAATTTTGGACACAAGCCTATTTCACAAAAGGATTCTTATTGCTTCTAGGCTTAAAGCAACAAGCGTGTTTTGAATATTACTCTAAATTGGATCTAAGAAATACAGGGATCTCTTCCATAGTACCATTGTTCAAAACACTTCCCGACTTATAAGGGAAAATGCCTGATAAATTCTATTTTCCAATTTCTTCTTTGGATATGGCATTAATGCTCTGATTTCCAAACATTCCTTCCAAGCCTTTGACCTCTTCAAAAAATTACAACTCTTTTGATTAATATAATGCATGTGATGAAATGCAATGCAAATGCATGGGATGAATGCAAAAAGAAAGAGAGGTGTTGATTCTGGATTCAATTCTATTAGAACAACTTTTCTAGAAAACAAATTTCTTTATATAAAATGGATTAAATATGCGGCCTTGCCCTCATATTCCAAGCGAAGACACCGATCATTTTCATATTCGGATGTTATGGTCGAATCTTGCAGATTTTTCAAAAGATGTCTCTATTATCTCCTTTCTGCTCGATCTGGACTGTGGCCCATTGCTCACTTATCCTCACGATGCTTGTTAGCTCTTCTACAAAAGTCAAGACATGATAGCTCTCGAATAATCTTTATCGGCTTGAATCCTCGAGCAATAAAACAAAGTCTTGTTTCCCTCCATGGACTATCAGCCTTCTTTCGTTGTGTTTACTTAGACCATATTCAGACAACCGTATTATAATCCACTTTATCAAGAAATCCGTTTTCCCATGACAAGCTGTTTTATTTAGCAATCGAATGTGACTTAACACCTCCTTTCTATGATGAAAATGCAATGTAATCAAAACAAAATAAAACATGTTACCACAGGAGAAATAAACAAAATAAAGTACCTATCCGGGTGACCACTAGGGGTTTAGAGTGGCTCTACCTAGGGTGGGCTCTTAAGGCTCGCTATACGGGGTTTGGTTCTAAAGAAAGGGTACCTGAACCAGCAGATTCCTCGATCTTCACCTATTATAGACTCATATGGATCGAGTTCAGTTCAGGGGAATACATTTCCCTATGGCTATACGGAGATGAAAATCTCACGAAGACATAGGTACGGATGTATCCCGGAAGCAGTCTACTAGCCCATGCGAAGATGAAAACCTCACGAAGGTATAGCTTCTCACTCCCACTTAAAAGGGTAAGATCGACTGATCATGCAATTTAATATGCAGAAAGATACCTAAACTCAAACCAACACAACAATTATAAACGCAATGATAAGGATTGTAACAAGGATGAATAAAAATGTAACGAAAAGATCTCTTACGATGAAAATGCAATGTGATTGAAGTAAAATCAATGCATCAGCATAGAAGAAATAAAAACAAAATAGAGCACCTATCCGAGTGACCACTAAGATTTGACATGCTTCTACTTAGGGTAAGCTCTTAGGGCTCTTTATATGCGGTTCGGTTCTAAATTAAAATATACGCGAACCTGCAGATTCCTCGATCCTCACCCATTATAGGCTCATATAGACCGAGTTCAGTTCAGGGGAATACATTTCCCTATAATTGCAGAAGATGAAAATCTCACGAAGACATAGGTACGGATGTATCCCAAAAGCAATCCACTATCCTACACGGAGGTGAAAATCTCACGAAGGAATAGTTTCTCACTCCCACTTAAGAGGTGTGACCACAACGGTCATGCAATGTAATGTGTGAGGATATATGCATAAAAAAAACTCGAAGCAATAAGGAAAATAGGAATAAAATGATGAAAACATAAGAAAAACGGATGAAATGCAATGAAGGGATCGTAAGTTTAAAACAAATTTTCAATTTTCGACAAAGGACAAAAATTAATCAATTTATGGCTCGACTCTCAAAGTCCCCAGTGGAGTTGCCAAGCTGTCGAAGCCATTTTTTGAAAAACGGGATCGACATGATTTTGGAAATGAAAACGAAAAAACAAGAGTCGCCACCAATCCTTTTTGATGAGGTGTGATCGGGTCACCCTAAAAAAATAGTTGTTTAATAAACATGTTGATTTATCAAAACAACGATTTTGATCTACGAAAACCAGAAATATAGGTTCGGGAGTCGGTTACGTACGAGGAAGGATTAGCACCCTTACACGCCCAAAATTGGTACCTAGTTGATTAATTTGTGTCACAGTGTTGAAACTTTGAAAACTTGAAAGATTTTAAAATACGACCCCTCTTTTTGTAAAAAAAAACATTTGAATGTTAAAGACCTTCTCATTTCGAAGTAATAAAATGTCATATCCAGTAAGTTAGGACACGACATCTTGAACCTTTGAGAACGAGCTTGCCTTTTATTTAAAATTCGTGTATTTTGACTTTTTAAAAAGATATTCGATTATTTGGGGTAAACGAGAAAAATCGAAACCCAGTAAGTTAGGGCACAATCTCTCGAACTTCCAAATACCAAATATTACCTTTATTTACAAAAAATCTTATCTCGAGGAAACAAGATGTCATATCTGGTAAGTTAGGCACAACACCTCGAATCTCAGAGAGTAAGCATTTTATTCAAAACTCGTATTGCGATTTTAAAAGAACATTCCATTATTTAGGTTAAATGAGAGAAATCAAAACCCAGTAAGTTAGGGCACGATTTTCCTGAATTTCCAAATACGGAACATTGCCTTTATAAAAGAATCAATTTTGGGTCGAGTAAAGGTTAATATAACATAAGTTTGTAATAAAATGAGATAATAAAGAATGCATAAACAAATACAAATTCCGGTATTGATAGGCATAACAGAATAAACATAGACGCAGATATGAATGATAATGATAAGAGCAAAATAAAATAAATGAATAAAACAAAGAAACTAAAATAAAAAAGGAAATAATAAATAAGGTAAAAAAATATTTGAAATTAAAAAAGAACTAGTAGCAAATAAATATTGTGTAAAACTATTTAAAAAATGGTAGTAATAGCAAGGATAATAATATTAATGGTAACAATACAAGTAATAAATATTTTAAAGTTTGAAATAATATAAAAAGATATATAAATAAATAATATATAATGTGAGTGAGGAATAAAAATAAAATGAGAGTATTTAAAGAGTAATAAGTAAAAAAACTATAATAATAATAATAATAAATATTAACAGTAAAAAAATAATAATAATAGGAATAATGATAATAAATAAAATAATAATAATGATAGTCGTAATAATGATAATAAATGATAGTAATGATAATAAATATAAGTAATAGTAAAATAATAATAATAAATAAACTAATTAATTTAATAAAATGACAAAAAAAGGGCTTAATTGAACTTAAAACAAAGGTTTGGGAGTAAATCTAAAAAAAATAAAGGAGAAAAGGACCAAATTGAGTGCGTGAATAACAAGGAGGGAGCAAAATGGGAAATAATCCCACCCTCCAAAACTCGCAGCTTCATGGTGGACCAATTTGTAACTCGAAATAAATTACAGGGCCAAAATTAAAAATAAAAGAAACTTAATTGCAAAACCATAAAAAAAACGGAAGGGCTAAAAGTGCAATTAGTCCTTCTACTAAAAAACACGCGAATCTTCGACTGGAGCGGGTCGGGTCGGATAGGGTCGGGTAAGGAAAAACGACGTCGTTTTGGGTGTTTAAGGCCAGCCCCAAAACGACTTCGTTTTGAGAGCCTATAAAAGGCAGATTTTTTTTTTTAAAAAAATTTATTTTTCATTTGTTTTAAAAAAAACATCCCACCCCTCCCTCTTTTTTTCTCTATAGGGGCTGAGGGTCCGGCGAGGTCTCCGACTGGTCGCCGCCGTGGCCAGCCATCGACACCGCCATCTCCGACCACCTCGTGCAGCGGCCGAAACTCTAAAAAGGTACTTTTTTATTTTTATTTTTTATATATTCATATATAACTGATTTTTAAAGAAAAATATAGAAAATATCTATGTACATGTAAGTAGATAAAAAAAGAAAATAAAAAAAAAAGACAAAGAAAAAAAATACCCTTTTATAACCTGGTTTTTCTCCGAATCTGTTTTGCAGATTTTTGTAGTTTGATATTTGAATCTCTTTTTTTTTCTATTTGATTTATTCGTTGAAGAAGAAGAAGACCCATTACAATGGTTTCTTAAATGGCCTTTTATATCCATTTACAACTTGTTTCTTTAATAATTGTTCTATTCTTCTCTTTTGCAGGTAAATGGCGGTGGCAACAGTGGAGGCAGTGGGCAGGTGCGCCATTTGCGCTGATGATGTGACGTCAGCGGCGCTAGGGGTTGATTAGGGTTTCAGCTTTTCTGAAACCTTAAATCTAGCTAGTTAGGTCTAAAATTTGGGCCTATATGTGAGATTTGGGTTTTGTTGGTATTGGGCATTGGGTTAGTTGTTTAGTTTTTTTTTGGGGGGGGGGTTTGGGTATTGGTGTTTGGTTTGTACCCGGGCCAAAATTGGGCCTCACAACTTTCTAATATCCCATCTTTAGGAAAGAGAGAGTAAATATTCTCTCTAAATTTCTTGTGTGCTAATTTGGAAGATCAAATCCCCAAGATCCGAAAAAACTTCAAAAAATTCATGGATTCAAGTATACTTCCACATCTAATTTTTTTCTTGTTTTGTTTTTGATGATTTGACATGACAGATCCTGATTTATAATTTCTTAAGTTTTATATCATATCTTAATTTATAATTCTAAAATATTATTCTTATATCATAATAACATTCATGTAATCAATGATTGTTACTCTCGATAAGTTTGTTAAAGCCATCCCTTAGGCTCCAACCTCATCGTTGGTCAAAGAAATCCTATTGAGAGGTTTCGTAAGTTTGGAGCCAAGGACTTTAAGGTTTTGAAGGTGACGACCCCTCCGTTGTTGAATATTGTCTCAAAAATATCCAAAAAGGGTTTTGAGCAACTTCATTGTAATTTTACTAAGAAGTTGGAGTGTACAGTCTCCTCATTAGAAGAGGAGGCATATCAATGGTGGACAATTATAACTTTAGCAGTTCCATTTGAATGTGTAGTATGGGAGCTTTTTTTGTTAGAATTTCATAAGAAATTCATTAATAAATTGTATCTGGAGGAAAGGAAATGCGAGCTTCTGTATTTGGTTCAAGGTGACATGTTTGTGGCTGAATGTGAGAGGGAATATACCATCTGAGTTTATATGCCAAAGAGTTTGTGAAGATCGAATCTAATAGTTGTGTTCGATTTAAGAGGGACCTAATAATTATTTAAGACTCCAATTGACTATCTTGAAAATCTGCAAATTTCAAAGTTGACTGAAAGGGTCAAAATGGTAGATTATGTATAGAGTGAAATAAGGAGACTGGCTGGTAAGTAGAAGTGTTATGGAACAAGAGGCTTGTGATCGACTTGCACGTTACCACCCCCTTCTAAATGAGCTCGAGACTCCCAAGGTCAGAGTGTTTCTACACTAGCCTGTTCTTAGAGCTAGGGTCAGAAACAAAAGTTTGAACCTGCAATCCGACCAAAACAACAATATAAGTATGTAGGTAGCATTGGAGGTTCATGATTAAAACTTTCATAAATGATTCATATAGTATTTAATCATTTATGGATGATTATCAATTTTTTTAGTAACAATAAAGTCAAGTCCACTAGGTCACCTACCTTTAGAGCATATTATCCTATTAAATTATTATTAGCTTACTTATTCATTTATCTTAGTTTCATCTCATTTACTTGGAAAATATTTAGTTCATGATACATAGTCTTATTTTTAGTCATCTATGGTGACATTCAAAGTTCATTATCATCATTTGATTCATTTTCACCTATACTAAACTCTAGTAAAACCGACTCAGATACACGACATATAGCCCAATCCTTGCCCGGGCCCAATATAGCCTCACAACCCAATACCAAACCAAAAAAAACCTAGCCCAACAAACCCAATTCTAACCCTAGCCCAGAAAAACCAAAACTTTCAGCCAAGGGAAACCCTAGGCCGCCACATGCTACCACCAGCCTCCGCACCATCCGCCTCACCCACATGACATCTGACAACTTTCAACCACCCTCTGGCCCCGTCCCATCGTTTTCGCCTGAGACCTGCAAACGAAACAAGAAAAAGAACAAAATAGAGGCAATACGAACACGCAAACTAGGAAAAAATGTATTTCAGCTATAAAGCCATATCCGAATGTAATATTCAAAGGGGGGATTTTTCAAATATTCACAAAAAAACAGAGAACAAAATACAAAAAAAGGAAGAGAAATTTCGAAGAAGAAACCATATTCAAAATCGTGTTAAGGTCTTTTATTTTCTTTCATTTTTCCTTTTTTTGCTAATCTATTTTATATGTATACATATATGTTGAAATAAGTAAAAAGGGGAAAGAGAAAAGTTACTTCCCTATCATTCAGTGTCGATCTAGTCAGCGTTTTGCTCCTCCGGTCCAAAGGCAAACGGACCCTTAGGGGTCCAGTTAAAACTTCGACGGAGGAAGCCAAGGGTTGAGGAGTTTTAGTGCTTTAAAAGGTTTTGGGGGTTAGGTTTAAGGTTTTTTAGTCTCGAATCTGTCTCTACGCGAAGAAGGGAGGTTCGACGAAACTTTTGAGCTCTCCGACCACCGCATACAGCGGCGCCGTCGTCAGTGGTTGGCGATGGGCACGGCGGAGGGCCGACAGCCCAATGACCGGAGTTCGACCAGAATGGGGAAAGAGGCAGAGAGTTGAGAGCTTTGTTTTTTATTTTTTTTGAATAATAAGGCTGAAATGAGGATTTTTTTTAAAAAAAGGGGCTTATATAAGGCATCAAAACGACACCGTTTTGGGATGGCTTAAAATGCCCCAAAACGACGTCGTACAAGGCAACCCGAATTTGACCCGCTTCGGAGGGTGGGGATCCGCGTGTTTTCATTGTTTCGGGATATTTATGACCGCGGTCCCTCCGCATTTTTTACTTTTTTATTTTAATCCTTTTTTATTTTCATTTCTTTTTAATTCGACCAAGTAATTTTATGTAATGCCCCAATTTTCGGGAATTCTGTGAATGTTGGCATAGGTTTAATTATGTTAGTGGGCCTCTAGAACCGGTAATTTTAGTTAATTTTTGTTCCATAAGAAAATTGGGGTGAAATTATGAAATAGAACCTATGTGAAAATGTTTGAAAATGCTATAGGCTAAATTGAAGTGGCCAAATAAATAGGAGTGCAAAATAGGAGGATTTGCATGACAAACATCCCATTTTACATGAAGTGGCCAGCCATCATGTTGTTGTAGACAATATGAGCACTTGATATCCATAATTCATGGTACAAATTGATAATGGGTTAGGTAAATGTTCCATGATAATGGATTAGGTAAATATTCCATGATAATGGGTTAGGTAAATGTTCCATGATAATGGTTTAGGTAAATGTTCCATGATGGGCATTTCATGTCTTTTGTATTAAAGAATTAAATGGATGAAATATGAAATTTTATTAAAAGAAAAATAGGTGAAAAGAAAAAAGTTTTGTCCATCTTTGTTCATCATAGCCGAAAGTTAGAGAAGAGAAAGGAGAGGAGAAAGCTCTTGAATGTTTGGTCACTTGGGGAAGAAAATTGAAGGCAAGTTCATGGTAGTTTGCTTCTATCTTGATGTTCATGAGTTCTTCTTGATTCTACCTTAACTCTTGAAGCATATTTTGGTTTTTGGTTGTGTTGTGAGCATTTGGTCATGAATTAAAATGAAGGAAATGGTTGTTATTTCATGTTCTTTTGATGAAAAATGGAAGATAGGTGAAGTTGAGCCAAACAAATGAGCATGCATGTGCCTTAGATGCTAAGGGGAAAAATCGGCTAATATGTTGTGCTTTAAAATGATGAAATGGAGATTATACTTAAGTAAAATCATAGATATGTGATGATTGATTGGTGATATACATGTTTAAATAACAAGCATGCAAGTTAGGTGTGAAAGAGTGATTTGGTAATAAATCTGCTTGGGACAGCAGCAGTAACGTGACTTTGGAAAATCACCATAAATTGTGGGAGATGAGTTAGAAGCTGTATAAATTATGTAATTAAATCTTAATGAGTCTAGTTTCAAATGGAATAAACGAGAACATATTTTGAATTCTTTACAATGAGAAATTTGATTCGTAATGAAGAGTGGTCAGATTAGTCAAACAGTGAAACATTGGAAACTTTAAGAAAAATCTGGTATTTATTGGCCATACCAAAAATTCTGAAAATTTTATGGATATAAGATATATGAGTCTATTTTCAGGGAAAATTAACGGTACTTGATTTGGAGTTTCTTAGCTCCAGTTATAAATAATTTAGTGACTGTTGCTCAGGAAGACAGCTTGCAGTGAAATTATGATTATGTGGTAAACATTGACAAAAATTTGTTAATGAGTTGCTTATTGTTTTCTTATAAGCTTACTATGATCTGTAGGTGTGGTTGGCCGAATATTGTAAGGGGTTAATATGTAGTTCGTATTTGAATAGTTAGATTAATGTGTTAGTAATCCAATTGTAGGCAATTCGTGTGTGGATCTCGTCAGCATATCGTCGCAAACAGGTGTGTAACTAACACCCTCTTTCTTAGTCTAGATCGGCAAAAGTCGAAAAGCCGAAATGCCAAAAACCGGTATTTTGTAGATTTGCGAGTGTGCGAATGCTCGTGAGGTAAATCGATTAATGTTTTTAGTAAGCTGCAATGTTTGGACTGCAAAGTGCGTGATTTATGTGCCCTCGATATTTTTGGGCTTAATGGGCCAAAATTGGAATGATGGGCCAACGGGCCCAATTCGGTAAGAACCCTCGATAGTGATTCTGTTAGTACGTGAAAGGTAGGAATATGCATGAAAAACCTAAAATAGATAAATTACTGAAATACCTTTAAAAGTGGAAAATTTACAGTTTTACCCTAGGAGATAAATTACTGAAATACGCCTAGGATTAAATTGACCTAAATGCATGTTTGACTGTTGTTATTTACTTCATGCCATGTTGTTATTATCTGATGCATGGGACTGGGATATTGACGGAGGAAGTACTGAAAGTGGCTTGTCCACGTACTGGAGGCTTTGCCTCAATTTACTGTTAACTGAGCAGCAAGGCTGCAACTGTGGAGTGTTGGGCTGGGTGGGTTGAGCTATTCCCCACATGGAGTGTATGGCTGGTACGGGTGGAGTGTAGTGTTGCATGTATTTTGAAATGGGCCTATGGGCCATACTGTTATCTGAATAAGGGGCTAAGGCCCAGTTTATTGTAATTTGAAAAGGGCTCTGGTCCAGTACCACTGTTACCTGAATGGGCTTAGGCCCAATAGGCTTGAGCTGACTTGGGCTTTGAATGGGTTTTCCTTACACACTGAGTTTCCCCAAACTCACCCCTTTTATTTTCATCCACGCAGGAAATCCCCAACCATAGTGGGCTTGGAGCTGTGAGGGAATTCGGAGTGGCCACCCGTTCTGAAAGTTTGGTTTTCTTCTGGTGAACTAGACATCCTATTATTTACGTTGAGGTTTGAGTTTTTAAATGTAATAAGGCCGCTTAATTATTTTTGATGGTTTTAATATGTATTACTAAGATAGGTATTACTTATTTTAACTGTTGAAATTGGATAGCTTTAGGGCGCGTTTTCAAAAAAAAACAACAATTGATTTCAAAATAACACGATAACAAGCAAAGCTTCCGCAATAAAAGCATTTCCCAAAATTAATCACTTTTCTTAAAAATGACTTAATCAAATCGGTTTCCTAGAAATATACATGACGTTAAGGTGTGGCAATGGCGGTGTGCATGTCTAGGATTGGATCCGAAGGGAGCTTGGTACTTAAGTAGTCCGATAGACTCACCTCCTCTTTTCCGGTTTCCTACTTGGTGCACAGCTTCCATTCACTTTAACCTATAATGAAATTATCTTTTAAAACACTAAGTAGGTTTTTCTGGATCAACAATATAAAATGTTTTGAACACTTCGATGTGGCATGTCAGATCCTGCCATAACGTCTGGGTCAGGTTTGGGGTGTTACATTTTACCTCCGTTGCAATTTAGTCCTCGGTCCATCTGAAGAGTTATCCAGTTGAAACGCAGCGTATAAGGCCTGGGAATATTTTCCCAATCAGTCCCTTAATTCGCAAGTGTGTTTCAAATCCATCCTCTGCCCCTGTTTTTATCCGAACTTTCCCCTTTAAATTTTATTTAGATTTTGATTTAGTTTTTTTTTACTACTTTTTCTATTTTAATTTAAAGATAGTTAATTTGACATCTATTTTCGTTTTAGGCTAGTTAATTTAACATATTATTAGCATTGTTGTTATACTTGCTTTCATGTTCATCTTATTTTTCTAATACTATTATCATTATATTATTACTATTATTGTTTCCATATTTTTATATTGTTTCTATTATGTATCACTCATATATTATTATTATTATTATTATTATTATTATGATTATTATTATTATTATTATTATTATTATTATTACTTTACTTTTGTATTCTAATATATTATTAATATTACTCATATTTTCATTATTATTGTTATTACTATTATTCTTTATTATCATAGTTGTTGTTTTTATTTCTATAGCTATTATCTTTTATTACTAATATCGCTATTGTTATATTTAGTATTACTTTTACTTTCATTACAACTACTAATATTATTATTAAGGTTTTCTTTTATACACTCACGTTTTTTTTTACATGATACATTGATTTTATTTTTTTATTCGTTTATACTTTTATGTATTTTCAAACTTTTAAATTTTTTTTGTTATTTCATATCATTGTTTTGTTTCATATAATACTTATTTATATTTATACCATTATTATTATTATTATTATTATTATTATTTTAAAACTACAAATTTATTCACTTACTCATGTGTTTATTCACTTACCCCCGATTTAAAATCAAATTTACACTATAATTTGCTTTGTTATTTCCTTTATCATTGTATTTATTTTATTTTTTATTTCGTTTTGTTCTCACTATTATTATTTTATTATGTTTATTCATTTATTCATATATGTCTCAATATATCTGTAAATTTATATTATTCGTCGTTATTATTGTTTATATCATCACCTTTGTTATTATTATCCCATTATGCATGTTAGTGCTGCGATTTGTTTCTTATTTCACCATGCGATTATGATTACATTGGTCTTTTACTCGACGTATATAATTGTGTTTTCTAAAATAAAACGAGCTTTATATTTAGACAATTCGAGAAAATTGTGCCCTAACTTACTGGGTTTCGATTTTTCTCGTTTAATCTAAAATAACGACATAATGCTCTTAAATCGCAATACGAGCTTTTTTAAAAAAAAATGCTTATTCTTGGAGATATAAGATATGGTGCCCTAACTTACCGGGTATGACATTTTGTTACCTCGAAGTAAGATTTTTCACGAGTAAAGGCAACATTCGACGTTTGGAAATTCGAGGAAACGTGTCCTAACTTACTGGGTTTCGATTTTCCTCGTTCACCCTAACTAACCGAATATCCTTTTGAAAAGAAGTTAAAATACATGAATTTTAAATAAAGGCAAGCTCATTCTCAAAGTTCGAGATATCGTGTCCTAACTTACTGGGCGTGACATTTTATTACTTCGAGATGATAGGGTCCTTAACATCCGTTTTAATTTATTCGATCATTTTTAAATTAGCATTAATATAAAGAGGGATTGTGTTTTAAACTCTTTCAAGTTTTCAAATCTTCGACACTAAGACACTAATTAATCAACTAGTTACCAATTTTGGACGTATCGAGGGTGCTAATCCTTTCTCGTGCGTAACCAACTCCCGAACTCATTTTCTGATTTTCGTAGACCAAAAAAAATGATCGTTTTAGTAAATCTTAACTTTTATTAAAATGATTAATTTGAGGTGACTCGATCACACCTCCTCAAAAAGGATTGGTGGCGACTCCTCTACTCGTTTTCATTTTTCAAAATCTAAGTCGATTCCCGTTTTTCAAAAAATAGTTTCGACACACAAGACTCTTCCACCACACTAATAAGTATCGAAGTGCAAAATCATATAGTAGTGCAACACATCCCTCCACCACACCAATAAGTTCATAAGAGCATAAACTACACCATACCAAGAAGCACCAAAGTGCATGGCTAGAAGGCAATATAAAGCGCACATATATGCAAAACCTACACCACACCGAGGGGCACCAAAGTGCCAAGCCCAAAGATAACAAAACTCTAGATATGGAACTCCCACGCATTATAGACCTTAATTGGCATGTCAATTATATCCAAATATTTCACTATGTCTACTAAGACACTTTACAATTATAATTAACATATATTCATCAAGGCCATTAACACATGCATATAAACATATCATATAAGGGCACTTTTAAGTACTTTCACCTACGTATGATCAATTCCATATTAATAAAAGCCTTATGGGCACGGTCATTTTTCACATGTAGGCATTGTAGGTGTTTTACATTTACATACACATTTTCACATTTTTTAGGCATTATACACTTGCTCATTTCATTCAATAGTTCCTAATGAGAATTCATATTTTCAATTACTCTTTATCTTTTACATAACAAATCTCATATATTTTTAATAACGTATCAACTCTATCAACTAAAAACAAGAATTAACCAATAAATTGCATTATTGGCCATAATGATAATTATTCACATTTTTACTTTTAACACATAATTTCCACATATCAAAACATATTTCATGATTAACAATTCAATATAACTCATTGACTTATTACCTATCCTTTAAACCATGGAGTTTGTATATGTTTATTATATATTTTCATTCCGTATATATCATTTAAATATTAGGTAATTCATAACGTAAGATAAATAATAGTATCTAAGGTACTTACATTTTGGATGTTCTACAACACAAAATTATATTTCCGTGTACTTAAATCTCACTTCCATCAAGCTTGAAATTTCATTTCTCATTATTTCACCATTTACCATATACAAAAATACATTCCAAAAATTAGCATATAACTTTCTAAGCTTTATCAAAGCAACTAAATTCAATTAATAAGCTAGGAGAGGTGAAAATCACCATTAATTATCTCTTTCAAGCTTTCTCTCTCTAGCTTCAATGTTTCTTATTAAAACTTATGGAATCCTAGACTGAAAATGGGGTTTTTAATGGTGAAAAACTAGTATTAAGGTAGCTTTCTAAGAGATTTTAGCAAAATCTCAAAGTTTGATTGTTGGGTCTTTAGAGAATTCGAAGGGGAAAGAAAAGAAAATTGAACCCAGGCGATAGTGGAAACAAGGCTAAAGAATCCTTTCTTCCTCTTTAAAATAAAACCCAAGTGTAAAAGCTCATTCTACCAAATTCAAGCCCAAAGTTTAAAAATTGAACCCATTCTTCTTAATTCATGACACAGTGGTCCAAATAAATTTCCATATATTAATTGTTTCATCAATATAATTTTTCCATCATAAAATAGTTGAAGAATTATCAAAATGCATTTTTTATGGCAAAATTATTATTTTGCTACTTTTTACTATTTAGCATAATTTCTTCTTAATAATGGACACTTATCCAAACCAAATATCATGATTCATATATAACCTCTAACTAATCCATAAATAGTGAAAATTATACTTTTACCCATCTCGACAAAAATGAAAAATTTACAGTTTAGTCTTTGTACTTTGTAATATTTCCAATTTAATACCAAAAGTGATTTTCATCTCGTGACTACATAATCCAACTTATGCCAATTCATCACTAATAATTCTTTTTTTTTCCCATTTTGGTCAAATTTTCACTTTACTCATATTTTTCAAAATTTATGATTTGATTCTTTCCTCATGTTTTCACTTCTAAATTTTTTTCATAAATTCTCTTATTTAAAATCACTTTATTTTCATAAAAATTCTTTTAATTGGCTCATTTTTCAATTTTCTCAGAAATTTAACATAATCACTATTAGAATAGTGCCATGTGTCTAATTAGAAAATTTTGAGATGGTACATATCTACTTGATTTTAGTGAGAAATCAAGGTGGGTTGAAGAAATTTGAGGTTGATCGCCAATATACACTTGGACCTAAAAAAAATGAAGAAATTAGTCCAAAAGTGAATTTTGTTATACTAATTCATATTCCAAGTCATTCTCATGTTAAATAATCAAAATTACCTCATATTTCTTAATTTGGTGGAATTACATTTTAGTTCTCTAACTTTTTAAAATTTAAGATTTGGTTCTTTATCCACATTTACACATTCACAATTTCTATATTGATTTTCATTTCCAATATAAATTTAATTCCTTATGAATTCTCTTTATCTTACTCATTTTCATATTTCTTTAAAAATTCATTAAACACGATCACAGATCAATATCAAATGTTGTATAGGAAATTTTGGGGAGTTACATGTTTCTCAACCAATAATTGGTTTGTTTCCTACTTCATAACCTGTTAACGCTACTAGGATTGCAACCTCTAGCACCCTCTGGAATCACGGAGAAAAGTGTTAGGGTCTATCTTTAGCTCTTATAATCTGTACATGAAGTTTTTCAACTAGCAAGATAAACTTACCACGGATGATTTTCCATTGAACCCCGAGGAGACCATGTCTTGCTTGATCGCCAATATACCCTTGGAGCTAAAGGATGTTGGTGCTCCATATCTGCCCATAAATCTAATGGGTTCTGTAATGACTCAAAATTCAGGGGCATCGAAAAAGTACAATATTGGGCCTCCGTCTTAACAAAATGGGTTTGTAAATAATTATTAGAAATATTTATGAGTCTAGTGGTGTGTTTATAATTAAGTTAATTTAGCTTAATTAAGGGTAATTAAGAAAAAAAGACTAAATTGAATAATGGGTAAAAGTTGAATTATAGATTAATAGAAAAATAAAAAGGACCAAAATGGAAAATATGCCATTTAGCATAAGTTGAGGCGGCATATTAAGTAAAAATCTAAGATTTTTACCTAGTTTTAATTATAACATATATATTAGTAATAAATTATATTAAATTAATTTAAAATAATTAGATTTTTATATGATAAATATAATATGATTTTGACAAGTGGACGGTGATAAAAATATGCAAATGTAATAATAATATGTATTTAATTGTAACAAAAATATTTAATTACTTTTCATTTAAGCAAATAGATATTTATTGAATTATTATTATTATTATTGTACAGGCCAATTTTGGCCCACCCCCAAAACCCAACTAACCTACCCTAACTAAACAAACCCAACGGGCCAACAAAAATAAACCCTAGCCCAAATCAAAAAATGACAGAAACCCTAGCAGCCCTATGCCCATGTGCGCCGCTCAGCCTCGTCTGCCCCCCAGCATCGCATGCGCGCCCTCGCCCCCACGACGCCCATACCGTCTGACACTCCCACCACCAACACCGGCCATGCCCTGCAAGAACAACAGACAAGCAAAGCAGAAGCAAGAATAGAAAAATAATAACAAAGTGTGTAACAAAACAGGCTATAAAAAGCCGAATGAAACACTGTATTCAGGGGTTTTTTTTCTTTTTTTTCGGCATTTTAATACAAAAGCAGAGAAAAATACAAAAAAAAGGAAACAAGGAACAAAAACATAAATCGGAAGGTGATTTTGTTTTTCTCTATTATCTTCTCAAATCCATTTTTTCCTTTTTCTTCCTCATTTCTAGCATATATATACACATATAATCGAAAAATAAAAAAATAAAAAAAAAATTTACCTTTTCCGGCCACCGCGTGCGGTGGCCGGCACCGGCGCCGGCGAGCCTCCGGTGGCCGTCCGGTGACCGGCCCCCCTGGTCGGATTCCCCTTCCCCCCTCCATTCTCTCTCCCTTCTCTCTTCCCTCTCTCTTCTTTTTTTTCTTTCCCTCTCCCCAAATGATTTTTTTTGGTTAGTTTAGGCCTTATATAGCCCTCCAAAACGACGTCGTTTTGGGGCTACACTTAAGCCCCAAAACGACGTCGTTTTGGCCATGCCCGACCCATCCGACCCGACCCGCTAGAGGATCCGCGTGTTTTCGTTTGAATGGGATATTTATGCGCGCAGTCCTTCCGCTTTTCTGATGCTTCACAATTAAGTTTTTTATGGTTTTTAATTTGGCCCTATAATTTCTCGCGCTTTTCGATTTAGTCCCCGCCAATGTGCTGCGTTTTAATGGAAAGGAATAATTGTTGTTTCGGTCCCCCAACGTTTCACGCGCGTACAATTAAGTCCCTTTTCTTTGTTTTCATTTCAAATTGGTCCCACAACTTTGTTTTTAATTCAATTCTAGTCCTTTTTTGTTGATTTTTATATCTTTATTAAATATCCTTGTTATTTTTATATTATTAGTATTATTAGTATTACCATTATTATTATGTATTAGTATATATTTTTATTATGTACGTGTATACCTATATATATATTCTCATATTTAATATTTTTATTTCACTTTATTTTAATATTTTATTAATGTTATGTTTGTTTCTTTTATATTCCAATGTTATCATTATTATTATTCTTATTATTTTTATTAGTTTATGCTTTGTTATATATTTATATATTTATAATACGTATATATACTTGATATATTTGTATATACCTCGGTAATATTATTACTAGTTTTCAATATACGCATATATTACCTAAATATTTTAGTATTATGTAAATATTTTAACATTATATTATATATGTATTTATATATTACGTATGTACATATACCTTTTAATATTATATTTTGTATTACGTAAATATTATTTTAAATACTGTATTGTATATATATATCCTTAGTACCACGTTACATATATATTGTGTATATACTTGTTTTCTTACCCTTATTATATTCATTGTTAATACATTTATTTTTTTATACATGTATACGTACCCTTTTTATAATATTATTTTTTACACATATATGTATATATTTATCTATGTTTTCATATTCTATAATTTATATGCATTTCTTATTTTATGGCTTAAAATTTATACATGCAAATACATTTTTACATAATTGTATTTATTGTCATCATTGTTACTTGGCGTTTGTTTATTTATTCATGTACACTTGTGCTTTTTCTAAAAGGTTAGTTCTATTTATTTATTTGTATGCTTTGTTTATGTAATCGCCTCGTCATTTCATTTTGCCTATTGTATTGTTGTTACTCACTTTACTTTGCTCACCTCGTCGTATTCGTTGTTGTTTTGTCAAGCATTGACACTAAACATCAAAAGGAAAATTTTTCTAAATGAGGCAATATTTCGCGTTTGGAAAATCGAGAAAACGTGCCCTAACGTGCTGGGTTTCGATTCCTCGTTCGACTAAATAGCCAAATATCCTCTTAAAGCTTCAAAGTATGGTTTCACTAAACTATAAGGTGGTCTTGGTTTCGATGGTTTAGAGTATCGTGTCCTAACGTGCTGGATGTGATATTCCTTCGGAACAAGAGAATCTTAAATTTCAATTCACGTTATCAGAGTTTCTTTTAAGGATCGCATTTTTAAAACTCTTCAAATTGTCAATTTTCGACACTAAGACACTGATTAATCAACTAGGTACCAATTTTGGGCGTATCGAGGGTGCTAATCCTTTCTCGTACGTAACCGACTCCCGAACCCGTTTTTCTTTTTTGAATTTCATAGACCAGAATCTTTGTTTTAATAAAAATTAAGTCGTTTATTAAAAACAACCATTTTACGAGGTGACCCGATCACACCTCATCAAAAAAGATTGGTGGCGACTCCCAATTTCGTTTCATTTTCAAAATCCAAGTCGACCCCGTTTTCATCCAAAAAATGGTGTCAACAGCTTGGCGACTCCACTGGGATAATAAGAGAGTCAAGCCACGTGTTGATTATTTCTTGTCTTTTTGTTGAAAGTGGAAAATTTGATTTAAATTTACGATCCTTTCATTGCATCTCTTTTGTTTTGAGTTATATTTTTTATCGTGTTCTGTATTTTATTTTATACCTCTGCACATTGCATTGCATGATCGCTGGTCATACCCTTTTAAGTGGGAGTGAGAAACTACGCCTTCGTGAGGTTTTCATCTCCGCATGGGATAGTGAATCGCTTCCGGGATACATCCGTACCTATGTCTTCGTGAGATTTTCATCTCTGCATGGCCATAGGGAAATGTATTCCCCTGAACTGAACTCGGTCCATATGAGCCTATAATGGGTGAGGATCGAGGAATCTGCTGGTTCAGGTACCCTTACTTTAGAACCAAACCACATATAGTGAGTTGTAAGAACCCACCGAGATAGAGCTATTCCAAACCCTAGTGCTTACCGAATAGATGCTTTATTTATTATTGTTTACTTTAAATCCTAGCTCTGATTTGCTTTGTTTGTGATTGCATGGCATTTTCATTTCAAAAGAGGTGTCGATTCACGTTCAGTATAGATAGAAAGCTTATCATGGAAAAGAGGTTTCTTGATAAAGTAGAAGACAATGCAGCTGTACAAGTGTGGGCTGAGACGATGTGGAGAGAGAAAGGCGATAGTCTTGCAGAAGGGTACGTATCAGAGTTATGGGACTTCACCCGTATCAGCATAATCCAAAATGATCTTCGAGAAATGAAGGAAATATGGGATCAATGGGACGATGGGACCAAGCAGATGTTTTACTGTGACTACGGGGACTTGCCTTACCTACTTGGTGTTAAAGTGGACAAGCATTTATTCCGAGCCCTAGCCCAGTTTTGGAATCCTGCTTACAGTTGTTTCACTTTTGGAAAAGTGGACTTGGTGCCCACCGTGGAAGAATATACGACCTTGCTTCGGTGTCCAAAGATTCAAATTGACAAGGCCTATTCTAGAGCTGCTAGTGTCCCGACATTATTAAAAAAATTGATGAGCATTACAGGGATGAGCGAATAGTGGGTCGCAGCCCGAATCCAACAGAAAGGAGACAGTAAATGCGTTCCTTGGAAAAGCTTGCGAGATTTAGTATTAGCACACCCTGATGTGAAGAAAAGAGTGGATGTCTTCGCTCTAGGTATCTATGGATTGGTAATTTTCCCTAGAGCTTTAGGGCACGTAGATGAGGCCGTCTCTGATTTGTTCGATCGGCTTAGTAAAGGAGTCACGCCCATCCCGGCAATCTTAGCAGAAACCTTCAGATCTCTAAGTGCATGTCGAAGAGCAGGGGAGGGAAGGTTCATCGGATGCGCACAGCTACTATTGGTGTGGTTCCATAGTCACTTTTGGAAGGTGGAAAATGTCTCTTATCGAGCCTTCTCAGAAGGCTATTCCCCATTGAAGGAGCAAGTTGCTACACCAAGACGAGACGACATCACGGAAGAGAAGTGGATGACGATTCTCCAAAATCTTCAGGAGGATAACGTTGAATGGAAAGCTCCTTGGATGGTACCCGACGAGATCCTGTATCGATGTGGTGATTTCGACTGGGTCCCTTTACTCAGAATTTGGGGAGCTGTCGGTTATGCCCCTTTACTCGTATTAAGACAATATAGATCGAGGCAGTTCATACCAGCAACACAAGGGCTGGCTCAATGTGAGTTTTCTAATAAGGATGAAAACTACAAGAGAAAAACTCGAGAAATATCTAACGCTTGGAAACAGGTTCACCGAATGAAAAGATTTACCGTAGGAGCGATGACAACTCCCGAATATTATGGGTGGTGGAGTAAAAGAGTCAATGATAACATCCCTAAGCCAATGGAAGATTATGTTCAGCCTATAGAGGAGCGTCTACAAGTAGCTCCGTCAGAATTAGAGATCACCAAACGAGACTTTGAGAAAAGAAATTATGAGTTGGAAAAGAGGATAGAACAGCTAGAAGAAGAAAGAATGCATTTGGGATTAGACATTGATATCCACAAGCTAGAAGCCGAGAAATTAAGGAAGGGAAAGAACAAGGCTGAAGAGGATTTGGATAGTCTAAAAATAGATTACAAGAAGCTGCGATTGTCAATGAGAACTGTGGGTTTGGGTAAAACGTCAGAGCAATGGCGACAAGAGATCAATGAGGAAAAGAATAGGGCCGATCAGTGGGGAAAGAAATTTCAAGATGCTCGAGCTCGAGAAAACGCTTTGGAAAGGAGTTTGTTAGAGTGCCGAAATGAGAAGGCAGGATTAAAGGCCAATGTGGCAGAGCTAGAAAAGTCACTTCACTCGTACCGTAGTCGCAACTCCATGATCGAATTAAGAGCAAGCTTAAATAAGATCGAAGAACTGAAAGGAAAGGTAGAGGAGCTTGAGGACACATTACACAATTCTGAGCCACGAATGGAGCTTCTTGAGAGGAGTAATGATCAATGGCAAGAGCAATTCTATCATTCTCAAAGTCAGATTAGAGATAGAGATTACGTTATGGGCAATGCTGTGACTCAAGTGCGGGAAGTGGCTGATCACCTGCAAATATTAGCAGTTCAGGCTGATGTATTGAGTTTAAAATATGAGTCAGAATCAAGCCGAGGTCGAGATTTAGCTTGGCTTCTTAGGAAGGTTAAGGCTTTGGGTATAAAGGCGAAGCCGTATATGTAATTTATTTTATGTAAAGAAATTGGCTTTCTAGTTGAGTTTTCTAATGAAATTCAATTCGAATCAATGCCTCTTTTTGCATTCATCTCATACATTTGCATTACATCATATGCAGTAAGTTTTATAAAATAACCCTAATAAAATTAAATTACGGAAGTTACCCTGGAAACCAACAAAAATCTAATCAAATATCACTACGGTACTCGTCGCCAAACAAAGCAATGGATCAAAGGTTGGAAAGATTGGAACAGTTGCAACGAGAGATGCAAGATCAGATGCATGAACGGCTGGAAAAAATCCAGCAGGACATGTTAGAATCCCAGAACACTGTGATGAACCAATTAAAGCAGTTATTGGCTGGAGGGAATAACAAAGGAAAAGACCCGTAGTTGATGCTGGGGAGGATCACGATGACCCTGTTTATCCTCCAGGTTTCACCCCAACTGACATCCAAGCACAACCAGAGGTGTACCCACAGAGGGTACCGGTTACCATTGGACCTCAATATCTGGCTGGTGCCTCGGTACCAGTGCATTTTCAAATGGGCTCGGGTTCTAATCCGGGGATAATCCCACTAATCCTGTGGTCCCAGTCTCGATGACGTGCAGAAACAGACAAAATAAGAATGAACCTGCCAAAACAACTGGAGGACCGATGTAGATGGTTAGAGGAAAAATTTAGAGCCATGGAGAACATCGACTATCATCGCGGGGTTGACGCCAAGGATCTGAGTTTGGTCCCTGATTTAGTACTCCCACCTAAGTTCAAAA
This sequence comes from Gossypium hirsutum, assembly GCF_007990345.1. Classification (NCBI taxonomy): domain Eukaryota; kingdom Viridiplantae; phylum Streptophyta; class Magnoliopsida; order Malvales; family Malvaceae; genus Gossypium; species Gossypium hirsutum. The sequence continues at coordinate 6,837,233 of NC_053436.1, read as the reverse complement.
TGCCGGAATTCGAAAATATAATGGGACTAGTTGTCCTGAAGCTCATATAACTATGTTCTGTCGAAGAATGACAGGATACGTCAACAATGATCAGCTGTTAATCCACTGCTTCCAGGACAGTTTGATCGGATCCGCAGCCAAATGGTACAACCAACTGAGTCGTGCTAAAGTAGTTCATGGAGAGACTTGGCGCAAGCTTTATGAAGCAATACAGTCATGTAACAGATATAACGCCCGATCGAATTACGTTACAAAACATGGAAAAAAGCCTAGCGAGAATTTTAGGCATACGCCCAACGATGGAGAGAAGTGGCACACAAGTCCAGCCACCCTTTTTGGAAAAAGGTCACCATGTTATTTATCAACACTTTGAAAGCCCCGTTCATCAACCACATGTTGGGAGTGCTACCAAGAGCTTCTCGGATATGGTAATGTCTGGTGAAATGATGAGAACGCGGTAAGGAGCGGTAAAATTGACACGGGGGAAACTTCAAAAGACCAGCCCCAAGGAAAAAAGAGGGCGAAGTAAACAACGTAAGCACATATAGCAAGAGCCATTCAAAACCGATTACTGTTGCCCTCCAAAAATGATAACCACTAGTCACCAAGCCCCCTCAAGGCAGAACCCAACACGAGCCTAACACAAGGACTAACACAGAAGACTTCAATTCACGCCCATTCCAAAACATACGGGGAACTGTATCAGAAGTTATTGATGCACACATAGTATCTCCATTTTATTAGAGCCTATGCAACCTCCATATCCTAAATGGTATGACACGAATGCCCAATGAATACCATGCAGGGATACCAGGGCACTCAATGAGAACTGCACTAGGTTTAAAAATGCGGTGGAAAGTTCATTAAGATGGGGATTGTGAAGTTTGACAACCCATTAGGACCCAACGTAGTAGCGAATCCGTTACCCGATCATGCTGATAAGGGGTAAACGTAATAATCGAATGTGGGAGAAAGAGAATCAAAACCGACATTGCAGAGATAAAAACCCCATTGAGTTGGGTTTGGAGACAAATGATAGAAGGAGGTCTCATCAAACAAGATTCAAAAGAAAGGCCCGGGGAACGAAGACGTACTGCAAGTTCATGCTGAAGAAGACCATGACATTCAAAACTCCACTGAATTCAAGCCATGGTACAAAATCTGATGACAACAAAGAGCTAGAATTTATGAAGAGATCAAAGGACTTGAAAAAGGAGAAGTTTATGCCTCGAGGATGGGCCTACGAGAAAGGCCCAAAATCACCCGGTGGTGATATTTCAAGGCCAACAAGCACAGGATCTGGAATACAACTGCGCCAAGGGTCATAATCCAAAAACCTAGCTTTCCTTACAAGGATAGCAAAAAGATCCTTGGAAATTATGACTGCAATGTGATGATCACGGGAGAGAAACCCAATAAATGCTTCAGAAGAGGGTAATGACGCAGGCTTCTATACGCGTATGGAAAATGTTACGACCCGGAGAAATACAAAAGGGAGCTATAAAAGAAAAGCCTTGGCGGGTTGAACAAGATAAAACGAAGACGACCGGAATTGAACCGCATATTAACACACCGGTGACTGAAATGAGGCTAGAGAATTCCTAATTCTTGAAGCAAGCGGTTAGCGTGGTGGAACAACTGCATAACAACCGGCTCGCATCTCAAATGCTCGAGTTACTTCTAGTTCAGAGATACATCGTAATGCGTTGATAAAAGTGCAAATGAGACTTATGTCGCTAAAGATACTCATGAACAAATTGGATCCCTGGTTAACAATATAAAGCCGATAACTTCATCATCTTCACGATGATGAGATCCCGCCAGGTGGTATGGGATCTACCAAGGCCTTGCACATCACTGCCCGTTGCAAGGGGTGTATACATTACCGGCAGGAACGGTACTCGTTGACAATGGATCGGCCCTGAATGTTTTACCCCCTGTCCACATTAAACAGGCTACCTGTGGATAGTTCTCACATGAAATCATGCCAAAAATATAGTGAGAGCATTTGATGGCACTGAGAGAAAGTGATGGGGAGAATCGAGATACCTCTATTGATTGGTCCAAATACATACGAGGTGGACTTTTTGGTAATAGATATTAAACCATCTTACAATTGCCTATTGGGAGGCCTTGGATCCATTCTGCAGGAGCTGTACCATCGTCACTTCACCAAAAGTTAAATTGGTGATAGAGGGTCCGATTGGTGGACTATAGGTGCAGAAGAAGACATCATTGCATCAGTCACGCATGATTATGCCATACATAGAGGCTGATAGTGAAGCGATAGAATGTTCATTCCGATCATTGGAATTCGTAAATGCCACATTTGTCATCGAGATGAGCAAAATCCCAGAGCCTAAGATATCTAAAGCTATGTCAATGAGCTTACAGCTACCGTGGGAAAGGGAGCATTGCCTGGAAGAGGATGGAAAATACCTCAAAGGGAAGGGTTGGAGTACCGATCCTAGTTAACAAAATAGGACCGTTATGGTTTGGGATATAAGCCTATGCGAGGGAAAGGAGAAGAGATGGAGAAAAAATAAGAAAGAGAAAGAGCACATTTGGGCGGGATAGAAGTCAGTGGGGACCGATAACCTTTCCCCATATATCTAAGACTTTTGTTTCAGGGGAATTGTCCACCCTGAAGAGAGATGATGAGGTTACAAAAGGAAGGATTGAGAGGTTGGACATCAATGCCATATACCGCGGAAGAAAGGGTGGAAAGGAATTTATCGGGCATTCGTCCTTACGAACCTGGAAGTGTTTCTGAATAACTGGACTGCAGAAAGAGATCCCTATGTAACATTTAGAGCTAATTCAGAGTAATATTCAGAACACTTGTTGCCCTAAGCCTGGGTGATAAGAACCCTTTGTAAAAGGCACATGTCCAAATCTAATTTCAGTGAAAACTTATCATTCAGTTTCACTTGAGCAAATTCTTTCATTTCTTTTCATTCCCTTATAATCATACTATGATACAAGTATTCTTAATTCTTTTATTTGGGGCCTCCCATTTGTTCTCAATAACAGGTCTTCAGATATCAACGAGATGAGCGTACTCCTGTTACCTAATTCAGAGTCTCTATTTGAGCAGACATGAGTATAGATGAATCCTTAAGATTTTGAAGGTGACCAAGACAGCATTTTATCTTCGGATTTGTAAGAATGATGAAGAAGAAGAAAAACAAATTCTACCCTATAAGGAATCAGTAGAGTTGTGATCTTAGAAGGGCAGAGAGGTAAAAAAAATTGGCGCTTGCATTGCCAAGGAAAACAAGGAAAGACCTTGTTGAGTTGCTTTAAAAGTTTAAAGATGTCTTCGCGTGGTCCTACCAAGATTGCCAGGGTTAAGTCACTGATATCGTGGTACACCCGATTGCCTATAAAGAAGAATGACAAACCAGTCCAACAAAAGCTACCGAAGGATGAGGGCCTGATGTCTTGCTAAAAATAAAGGAAGAAGTTAAGAAGCAATTTGATGCTGGTTTCTTACAGGTGGTCAAGTACTCAGAATGGGTAGCCAATATAGTCCCTATTCCTAAGAAAGATGGGAAGGTGCGAATGTGTGTGGACTACAGAGACTTGAACAAAGCTAACCCAAAAGATTAATTTCCCACTGCCTCATATCGATACCTTGGTCAGACAACACGGCCGGATACTCACTGTTCTCTTTCATGGATGGTTTCTCCGGGGTACAACCAAATTAAGATGCTTTCTGAAGACAGGGAGGAGAGACCACATTCATAATGATGTGGAGGACGTTTGTTATAAAGTGATGCCTTTTGGATTAAAAAATGCGGGAGCAACGTATCAGAGAGCCATGGTAGCATTATTCCATGATATGATGCATAAAGAGATAGAAGTTTATGTTTGATGACATGATCCGCAAATCCAGAAACAGAAGGGGAACACGTGCAAGTTCTGAGAAAACTGTTTCTAAGGTTAAGGAGGTTCCAGCTAAACTTAAACCCAGCCAATGTGTACTTTCGAGGCTAGATCAGGAAAATTGCTAGGATTCTTAGTCAGCGAAAAGGGAATTGAAATTGACCAGACAAAGTTAAGCCATAAAGAATTACCTCCGCCAAGTACTCAAAAGAAGTTCGGGGTTTCCTAGGAAGCTAAATTACATCGCTCGATTCATTTCACAATTAACTAAGAAATGTGACCCCATATTCCATCTTTCTTAGGAAACACAATCCAGGTGTATGGGAAGGGAGTGCCAAAAAACTTTCGAAAAAGTTAAACATTACTGTCCAACGCCCCCAGTACTGATGCCACCTTGCCCTGACAAGCCACTGATACTATACCTTGGCAGTATTTGAGAATTCCATGGGGTGCGTGCTCGGCCAACATGATGAGTCAGGACGAAAGAAAGAGCGATCTATTATCTCAGTAAGAAGTTCACTGAATGCGAAACGAGATATTCGCCAATTGAAAAATTATGTTTGCGCATTGGTTGGACTACTCGGAGACTGAGACAATACATGTGTACCATACAACTTGGTTAATCTCAAAGTTAGACCCTTTGAAATACATGATGGAGTCACTGCTCTAAACGGAAGGATGGGGCCCGATGGCAAATTCTACTGTCTGAATTTGACATAACCTATGTGAAATCAAAAGGCTGTAAAAGGAGAGCCGCGATAGCAGATTTTCTAGCAAGTAGAGCCCTGGGACGATTATGAGCCTTTGAACTTTGATTTCCCAAATGAGGATCTGATGTATGTGGCAACTACTGAAGCAAGCACACAAGAAAGGCAATACTTGGAAATTAAATTTGACGGAGCCAAATCCATAAATGCCCCATGGGCAACG